>NC_091123.1:184545480-184707980 GCF_040183065.1 Periplaneta americana | reverse complement strand
ACAAAAATTGTTTTATATAGCCCTAGTAAAATATAAAAACAGGTAAAAATTATGTCTATCCTATCAGAAAAAATATATATTTAGGTTTAAAGAAAATCCAAGTTAAGTTAACAACACGCAACAACCAAACCAACAACCAAATTTCTTGGACAACAACAAAATTTCTTGGCTTAAAAATAGATAATGTGTTAAATTGGAAAAATCATATTAAAGAAATTACCCCCAAACTAAATTCAGCTTGTTTTGCTATTAGATCTATGCAAAAGATAGTAAATATTGTGACAGCGACGTGAGATTCGAACTCACGACCAGCGTCCCGCAAGAAAGCAGATCGCGCGGAGCACGTAGGGACGGCGCGCGGCGGAGTAGTGGGGAAAGGGCCCTACACGCGAGGGGAGGCTGCGCGCGCAGCTGCTACTTAACGCAGTGAATGGGGAACGGAACTTCCCGACTCTTCCAGAAGTGCGTCGAAGTGGAGATATCCAGATAATTCTCTACACACCTGTAGAAAATTCTCGCAACTATGATTTTGCTATAAAAGAAGAAGCGCCAGCGAACTCGGCCAGCTTTCAGTTGATTAGTCAGCCAGTCAGTGAGAAAGCCAGAGCAAGCAAGCCAGTCTTGTGTACCGGAGTTCGACTCGAGTGTGCGTCCGCATCTGCGTCAGCATCCGAAGGCCTGAGTTCGAGTGCAGTGGACCGCAGTTGGAGGGACCTGAGTTCGAGTGCAGTGGACCGCAGTTGGAGGGACCTGAGTTCGAGTACAGTGAACTGTCTCTGGAGGTCTGTGGTTCGAGATACTGTGAACTCGAGTGACTGAGCTAGAAGAACTGTGAATTGAGAACTGATAGTTCTGATTTGTAAATAGTGCTTTGTAAATATTAGTTAAGATTAACAGTTCATTGTTGTTCGTACTAGTCCAAGTAAATTGTCATTGTCGTCGGTGGAGTGCTATAACGAATACAGTGTTAAGTGAAAATCCAATTGTTGACGAGAACGTTTAAGGCGAATTGTAGAAAGGAATTATTGTTGTGGCGAATAAATTACATTGTTGTTACTAATAAAAGTCACAATATCAATACCTTAAAAACAATATACTTTGCATACTTCCACTCGGTAATGAGTTTTGGAATAATATTCTGGGGAAATTCCACAGATAGTAACAGTATATTTCAATTACAAAAAAAAGAGTAATTAGAATAATAGTAGGTGCCAAATCTAGGGAATCTTGTAGGACTATTTTCAAAAAACTACAAATAATGCCCAGTATATTTTTTCATTAATAATCTTCCTCGTATGTAATCGTGAAAACTTTGTAACTAATTCAACAGTTCATAGCATAAAAACACATATTCCATCAGCAAGTCTATCGTGCTATCAAAAAGGAGTGCGTTATATGGCAGTAAAAATTTTTAATTGCCTCCCTATCTATATAAAAAATGAAACTCAAAACATAAAATTATTTAGGGCCAAATTAAAGAAGTACCTAATTTCTCACGCCTTCTATTCTGCAGGTGAATTCATGACATTCAATAACACTTTATGAAATTGATACTAAAACTTTGTGTTGTACTAGTAGAGTATATTGTAAATCTCTTCTGTATATATTTCATCTAGACTGTGACTATAAATTAAGACTTTATAATAGTATTAAGTTTTTTGACTTGTTCCATATTCTAGCTGTAAGCATGTATGAATACCATGGAATGATAATAAATACAATACAATACAATACAATACAATACAATACAATACAATACGCACATAGTACAAACTTTGAGGCGTAGCATTTTTAGTAAAGCAATATGTTAGAAAAATGACAAATTGACAAAATTTCAGCTCAGTGTATCCTTAAATGTTATATCAGCATCGAAGACCTGTAGAGCCTACTGACTTCACATCACTCCGCTTTTAACTATAACAGATGATAGATGAAATGAGAAGATGGAAAGTGTTAGTGGAATGAAAGAGAAATACGAGCGTATTCTGCTGTACAAAATAGCCTTATTGACGACAAATTCCATCACGAATAGGCCGGAGATCGAACCCCGCCGTCCGAATGCTAGCACTGAGTCAGAAATGATCGTTCATATGACTGAACCAAAGGGTGTATGAGTGTCAAATTAAATAACTCTTTTGTTCAGGAACTGTGACAAGTGCTGGTCGATCCTGACATACGAAGCACAAATACATTATAAGAAAATGGTCTCATCTGCAGGAATTGTGTGCCTGACTTCATAGAATTCGTGAGTTCTTTTTTTAGCAAGTTTTCGATTACAAAGCCTATTCCACATCGATGAGTTGCGAAGATGGAAAGGGAAATAACTGCCGCTTTGGAAACCCAGATTTCACGGATAATACCAGATTTAGAACCCTGGTCTCCTCGATCATTGTTCATCTGAATGAACAAAGGAGTGACTTGCTTATTTTAACACTACTGTAGGGGAAGAGAAAAGTGTATCAGGCCGTTCTAACGAAATACTTTTTTCCAAAGCTTCAGAGCATTAAGAAGATTTACTTACTTACTCACTGGCTTTTAAGGAGCCCGGTGGTTCATTGCTGCCCTCACATAAGCCCGCCATTGGTCCCTATCCTGAGCAAGATTAATCCAGTCTCTATCATCATACCCCACCTCCCTCAAATCCTTTTTATATTATCTTCCCATCTATGACTCAGCCTTCCTAAACATCTTTTTTTCTCCGGCCTCCCAACTAACACTCTATATGCATTTCTGGATTCGCCCATACGTGCTACATGCCCTGCCCATCTCAAACGTCTGGATTTTATGTTCCTAATTATGTCAGGTGAAGAATACAATGCGTGCAGTTCTGTGTTGTGTAACTTTCTCCATTCTCCTGTAACTCCATCCCTCTTAGGCCCAAATATTTTCCTAAGCACCTTATTCTCAAACATCCTTAACCTATGTTCCTCTCTCAAAGCCAGAGTCCAAGTTTCACAACCATAAAGAACAGCCGGTATATAACTGTTTTATAAATTCTAACTTTCAGATTTTTTGACAGTAGACTGGATGATAAAAGCTTCTCAACCGAATAATAACAGGCATTTCCCATATTTATTCTGTGTTTAATTTCCTCCAATATATTTGAACTTCTCCACCTCTTCAGAAGATAAGAAGATTTACTAAATAAAATCACTATCATCGTTAAAATTATGCAAATTTGAATATTCGGGCATCAGAGCTTCCTCGAGGAATTCTACAGATATTTTGTCCGTGGACCGTTCATCGTATCAGTGAATAAATAGGAAAATAGGAAAGACTGGAGAATGCTGGGTTTGTTGCGAAAGTCCAGCTCTTGGGCACAACACTGTGAGTGAATGAATGAATGATCACTCTACAAAGTTTGTAAGAAACTTACTCAACCCGTATATTATTTTCCATTTTTTATTTTATTTTAGTAGGTTATTTTACGACTCTTTATCAACATCTTACGTTATTTAGCGTCTGAATGAGATGAAGGTGATAATGCCGGTGAAATGAGTCCGGGGTCCAGCACCGAAAGTTACCCAGCATTTGCTCATATTGGGTTCAGGGAAAACCCCGCAAAAACCTCAACCAGGTAACTTGCCCCGACCGGGAATCGAACCCGGGCCACCTGGTTTCGCGGCCAGACGCGCTAACCGTTAGTCCACAGGTGTGAACTATTATTTTCTATTAGCTTTCCCAATAACGGATACTTATCAACAGCCGACACTCTTCAATTCCTGGAACATGTTCGCTATCTTCACTATTGTACAGGGACATCATTTTATTTTTACTTCAATTTTTACTGTACCTGAGTTTTTGAATGTACTTCACTCCCACCCCTTCTACTAATGAATTTCAACCGTTCTCCAGACAGATCCAAGGCCGCATATACAGTCATAGTAGCCTTACGGTCGCAGTAAACAGTACGTTCCAAAAATATGTTCCCGTTTTCCAGTGACGAAAGAGCTTTCAATATTGAATCATTTTCGCACAGGTACTGTCGTCCATTTGCCTACGTCGCATCCCGGTTTCCCCCACCAGCTTTCATTCGCCAGCTAGTGCTGGGCTGTGTTAGCTCTTTTCTGAAAACATTAATTTCTGTTACGAATTGGACGTCTACGTAATATTATACAACTATTTAAAATAATTTAAATGTAAGGGCCTTGTTAAGTAATTAACTGTCACGTGATTTCTCCCCTTTCTACGACCCTGCGACATAACCACTTGGACGGACAGTAGATAGTATGTTTGAGTAATTTTATCTTTTCGGATCGGGCAGAAGTGAAGATTGAATTTACAGTACGTAAGGTACTCTTTTATAAAGTAGGTACAGAACTATTTCAACATGAGTTACTAGTACGAAGGACGAAACTCGTACTTGAAATTAGGTACAATAGTCCATAGTGCGATAATATGCACAAAAGAACTAAATACTGTATCGAAATAAACGTCCACCATTTAAAAAAAAAATGTGTTTAAATATCCATATTATGATTATTTTTCAATTTAACTTCATTCTCTATATTGTACGCTAATGTGCTGTAGACAGTATAATATACACTGCATAATGAATACGTCCACATGGACTGCTCAGTTCGTGAGTAAAAGCAGTCAATGTTAATACAGTACTGTATTTTGATTAAACAAAAACCTAATGAAAATGATCAAACTCAAAAGCGCAATATTTCCTAGTTTACGTAAGAGGATGAACTACTTTTATTCCCTCCTATACCTAGTAAAGTGATTTGTTTGTGTATGTATGTATGTATGTATGTATGTATGTATGTATGTATGTATGTATGTATGTATGTATGTATGTATTAACACTACTATTGAGTATACACCCGGTGGCAGTGATATATAATATAGAATAATTACAATTACATGAAATAAAACAAAATAAAATAAACCTAAATCTATAAATAGTAGATGTAATAAACATAGGACTATAAATAAGAACTATTCTATAATAACGCCTATGATAAGCAAAAGTAAATCTAACTTATAAGTACTTCTATTTCACCCAACTATTACCAATTTAAATAATTACATATCACCTTAATTAATTACATACCAACTTAATTACATATCATCTTAATTAATTACATATCACCTTAATTTATTTACATATCAACTAAATTACATATCATCTTAATTAATTGCATATCAACTAAATTATTTTACATATCAACTTAATAATTACATATCAACTTAATTAATTATATATCAACTCAATTAATTACATGACACAACTTAAATAATTACACTGCACCTCCAATTACATTTTCAGTCTAATTTTCTCAACCTTTCCTTAAAACTCAACCTTTCCTTTATACGCCAGTATCATCGAACTCCAGTCGTGGAAGGGGGTAGCAAACGGCGTTGATCCAGAGGTATAGGCAAGTTAATATTAAAAATGTTAGTAAAAATAAAATGATGTCCCTGTATAAGAAAACTGAAATATGTTACGCATTATGCATAATGTATGCAGAAATATAATACCGATGAAGGGCGAGAACACTGAGGAAGTAAGGTATGAAAAACCCGTAAGTCATTCGGTCATTTGAGAGGAAGAATGTAGTGAGTTAATACAACAGTGTGTAGAAATGTTTCTCAAGAATTATAGCTACATGTGATTACCCAAAGAACAGACGGCAAGTGAAAGAGAGTGGCGACACGAATAACTCATGTGTTGGATGCCAGCTACCCACGTCCGTGCGTTGTTCCGGGTGGGACAAGGCCGAGCAGGGACAGCGTGGTGTGATCCGAACTGAATCAGGTACTCTGCACTAAACAATTACCTAGTCAGATATGCGACCTGGAACCAACTTTCCAATGTCACTCCAAGCGATTTGTCTAACAATCATTTTAAAATATATCTCATGCAATGAAAACATGCTTCGTAGTAGTACACGTATTACCGCACTACAGACTACATACCATTGCCACCCACGGAACTTGTACATGTTTCTTATTATGCGTGGTTTGTTAATGACAGAGGCTAACAAAACAGATTAAAATGTGCATACTTACTTACTCACTTACTGGCTTTTAAGGAACCCGAAGGTTCATTGCCGCCCTCACATAAGCCCGCCATTGGTCCCTATCCTGAGCAAGACTAATCCAGTCTCTACCATCATATCCCACCTCCATCAAATCCATTTTAATCCCATCTACGTCTCGGCCTCCCTAAAGGTCTTTTTCCCTCCGGCCTCTCAACTAACACTCTATATGCATTTCTGGATTCGCCCTTACGTGCTACATGTCCTGCCCATCTCAAACGTCTGGATTTTATGTTCCTAATTATGTTAGGTGAAGAATACAATGCGTGCAGTTCTGTGTTGTGTAACTTTCTCCATTCTCCTGTAACTTCATCCCTCTTAGCCCCAAATATTTTCCTAAGCACCTTATTCTCAAACACCCTTAACCTATGTTCCTCTCTCAGAGTAAGAGTCCAAGTTTCACAACCATACAGAACAACCGGTAATGTAACTGTTTTATAAATTGTAAATTTCAGATTTTTTTACTGCAGAATGGATGACAAAAACTTCTCAACCGAATAATAACAGGCATTTCCCATATTTATTCTGCGTTTAATTTCCTCCCGAGTGTCATTTATATTTGTTACTGTTGCTCCAAGATATTTGAACTTCTCCACCTCTTCAAAAGATAAATTCCCAATTTTTATATTTCCATTTCGTACAATATTCTGGTCACGAGACATAATCATACACTTTGTCTTTTCGGGATTTACTTCCAAACCTATCTCTTTACTTGCTTCCAGTAAAATTCCCGTGTTTTCCCTAATCGTTTGTGGATTTTCTCCTAACATATTCACGTCATCTGCATAGGCAAGCAGCTGATGTAACCCGTTCAATTCCAAACCCTCTCTGTTAGCCTGGACTTTCCTAATGGCATACTCTAGAGCAAAGTTTTAAGAAAATCTGTTAGATAGGAGAAAAGTTGATAATTTTGTGTAAATTAATTCCCTATAATGGGGTAGTTTCTTTTACACAAACACAATGAGAGTTTGTATACAAAACAAATATGCTAACTATAACTATTGTACAAATTTTCATAAAATATGTTAGAGAGGAGAGAAGTAATTAATTTTATCCCGCTAGATTTACGTTTTGGACTACTGAGCAGCGTCGCCAAATAGAAATTTCAAAATTCGTTGTAATACAGGATCTTAAAAAAATAGACTGGCCTTAAAATCGCCAGATTTTTAATTCGCAGTTAATTAGCATGTGTTGCTAATGTTAATTCATTCAGTAACAGTACAATTTTAAAATATCTTTTCGTACACAATAGACAATGACTAGAAATTCGCTTAATGCTTATGCCTATACAATGGGTTGCAATCATTGGGTCACTGATCTCAATTAATATGATTATGGATCAACCCAAACATTTTTATACACATCTCTTGGTTAAATTTAAAAAAAGAATCATAATTTTAATATTATATAACGTGAATGCATGTTATGTCATACGTTCATGACACGAATCTACACCAGCTGGGTCCGTTCTCAGAGAAGATGTGGTCAAGGTCGTAAATGAGAGTAGCATCGACTGGGTCGAAAAAGACACGGTAAATCGGCATTATTATTTTAGTTTTCTGTCGATGAGCATAAAATTAGTTATTGTCGTTCTATATATGGACGGAGTTACGCAATAATAGACCAAGCGCCAAAAACCTGTTCCGAGATATTGGCCATTGAAATAAATCCGTTTTTTTTATAATAACAATAATCCGTGGCGCTACAGCCCTTGGAGGGCCTAGACCGACCAGCCGGCTGCTGGCCTCACGCCCACATGACGAAGCAGAGGTGGACGATCATCCAACCAGAATGGAGGTATCGTGTGGTTAGCACGATGATCCTCCCAGCCGTTATAGCTGGCATTCGCAACCGGATTTCGCTACCTATCGTAGCCCCCAAGTGCATCACGATGCTGGGTTGGCACCGGTCCCATACACTGACCGAAATTTCATGAAAAAATTTCTTCCCCCATGTGGACTCGAACCAGCGCGCATTCCGTAACGCGAGTCCTAGGCAGGATGCTTTAGACCACGACGCCACGGAGCGGGACGTTTTTTTTATAAAACATTTTATTCAAGAAGTATTATAAGATTCATACTATTACAAAAAATAGCACGAATAATACCAAAAAAGGCTAACCGATTTTTAATAAGTGGTCAGCAGTTCAATTAATATTTCAAAGGAAAATAAATAGGTAAATGAATTTTATGCAATAAACGAATATTTGCTTATAAATAGCAGCAAAGTTCAGATAATGCATTCTTGATTTTTTCCGAGTTGAATTAGCCTCCCATCAACAGATTTGTGCAAATATCTCATTTTTTTTTCAAATTGTCGGCTGGTCTATGATTGCGAAACTCCGCCCATATTACCCTTGGAAAAATTAACGCAATTACACGTTAAAAAAAACATTTCGGAATATCTTTAGTATTATTTGGTACTTCGTGACGGCTTTCTTTTACAAAATAATTTAAATCTGCGTTACAATGAATGTATGACAACTTTTGTGTTCAAATACTAAGACTGTGCTTATTCCTCTGCAAAAATGCACTTACCACTTAGTATTATATCTTATCAGAAGACGCAAAGATCCATCTCCACCTGTTTCACAGCTTCTTCTTCGCACATCCGAAGACGACCACTGCTCTTCTTTTTACAAATACATCCTTAGTTCTTGAAGTTGCCAAACTATCTTTGTACTGATGCTCGAAGAAGTGGATCTTTACGAAACGTCTTCTGAAGGCCTCTGAACACTAGTGCATTAATTTGCTTTTAGCGTACTCAATCACTCAAAATTCTTCTCCTTGCGAGACGCCATTTCAGAAGAGAACAAGAAAACATAAGTTGGGCAATAAATCATTATCTTTGAAACGCCTTCGGGATTGTTGGGAGTCGCAAAAGCCTTTCAGTGCTAAACGAAACACTCGTGTATGTGGAGAGCCATATACTGCCAATTATGAAATATCTCTGTTGCCGGGTTATTTGTGAGTATGATTTGTAGCTTCCCTTCTATTTTGTCCCCAGAAGTGTACGGCTATTCCATATGAAATCGATCAGTAAAAAACCTAACATTTTTTATACTCTAATTTTTTCTCTACTATACAAGGTGCTGAGGAGAGTGCATTTTCAAAAATATACTATCGAAAGTCAAACGCTTTTCGTATTATTGAGCGACAAATTTAGCGTATTTTTTATAAAAACAAGCCTCTTTCCGCGCTCAGAACTCTGGAACCATTTACTGCAGAACATTGAACTGGAGCTCATTTTGAAGCTGACATTTGGTAGGTTATGTTAAGATGTAATCCTTATTTTTTTTGTACACAGAGAGACAGATTAATCTGATTTTACTTACTTTTAGGCTTTTTGACAATTTGTAAAAATGTAAAAAATATTGAGAAAAAAACTTTCATAATTAAGAGGGATTCGGTATTGTTTGGTTAGTGGCACAGCAATAAGTTTCGAGGGTATTAAATAGATTACCCATATTTTCACTCGCCTAGACTTGAACGGCGCAGTACCGCATGCACTGGCCGAGAGCTGAAGATAAGCGAGCGTTGGGCGTCATTTCACTCCTGTGTTTATGAAAACCTGTGATAAAGCTAGCACAGCCATGACTGCTAGACGACATATCACGTGTTTATATCTCCTGACCTTGCTTGCCTCGGCTAGCTCCCGCCTCACAGTCAGCTGGTTAGTTCACGCGCGTACTACTTATTTTCTTTATTTGATATTTTCAATACTTTCTAATCAACGTGCCATCAGTAAAAAATATGTGTTTATTTAAACTTTCAATGCGGAATCTAACTATATGTTTTAAAAATATTTTTTCCTAGCCAAAGGCGTCTTAATAAGGAAAAATCTAAATTTCTCCATTTCCATAAAAAATAAGAAAATCTGTTTATATGTCAGTATAAACTTTAATTTCTCAGCATCAAAATAAACCATGATTTTGATCATTGGGTGAAAGGGTTTCGGAGCTACAACAGTTTAAAGTTGCTAATTTTATGAAAATACGATAAATTTAAATATTTTTAATTTAAACACTATGAAGTTCTGATGCCTCAAACTATGCACAAAGCATTGTATCATAGTTCTCTACGTACAAAAAAAGTTTTATTGTATTTAGATGTTGTCAGGTCAATTTTCTCTATATTTCGGTCGATTTGAGATGGACTAGCTCGTACCCAATCATTTACGGATACGGTGTGCGATATTACTTGTAGCCAGATACACTTGTGATAATTATAAGAATATACAATTCACTTTGAAAATTACTTCTAATACGCGTATAAATCACAGACCGGCAAAACCTCATTCAGGCCTACTGCCCGTGGCTCACTTCCTGAGCTGTTTCTTTGCGGGGCGAGATGCAGAGGGGAAGAGTAGGTGGTACTGGGTACCGCATGTGCCTACTACCCTACGTTCAACACATCGGCCTTTTCAGGATTCCTTTCCTCAGCTATGGAGCAAAATAGCCATGGACAAGCGAATGTATAGGCTGTCCCCTCACAAAACAAATTATGTCCTCATCAATTCCTGTAACTAAACATTAATACCAGTGGTACAGTCTCTACTTGAGATTATCGACCTAATCACGATTACGGTTATCACGTGTACACACCCGTAAACTCTTTCCTCTATGGCAGTGTTTCTCAAACTTTTCCCACTGCGAAACCCCTTTTAATCTAAAGTGCAACTGCGAAATTCTTGTAATATTTTATCAGTATTTAATAGTTAAGATACAAGTGAAAGCTAGTATCTCAATAATTGTTCAGTGGGACGAATGTATTTGCTTTTTAAGCCTGCAATCTGGTTTTACGGCGGAAAGTTGTAGTCTCATTTCTACTGTACTTCTGCATTTTGTCTTTTCGGTATCTAAGCCCTCTTGGTTTTAGTGGACACATACGCAGAGTATCCAGTGATGAAAGTGATAAGTATTACGGGTATTTTCCGTTTTAGATGTTCATCAAACATATTGTCATTAGGCATATTATAGGAATATTATTATTATTATTATTATTATTATTATTATTATTATTATTATTATTATCATCATCATCATCATTATTATCGGTGGTTTCATGATATTATTGATTCATATTTTCGTAATATTTATATATTTTTATGGTAACCGCTAACTGTAAGTATAAAGTAGCCACCGGAGCAGCTCAGTTGGCTAAGATCCAGGGTTGCGCTTGGGCACGGGTTCGATTCCCGCTTGGGCTGATTACCTAGTTGGATTTCCTCCAGAGGTTTTCCCCAACCGTAAAGGGAATGTCATGTAATGCTTGGCGAATCCCCGACCTCATCTCGCCAAGTACCATTTCGCTATCATCAATCCCATCGATGAAAACTAACGTAGTAGTTGATACAATGTTGTTAAATAACCAAGTAAAAAAACATATGGAATAAAATTTAAAATCATATAGGGATCACGGAACCCCGGTACATACTTTGAGAAATGCTGCTCTATAGTAATTCAGAAATTGTCCAAACTGAACGAAGAGTGGCCTAGTGTGTACATACATTTTCGGAAATCGCCATCACAGATAATAGCGATAGTGGTATAGTAGGATTTTTCAAAGGATCCCCAGTCGGTCTCTTTTGTTGCTAGAAGAACTTTGCCGCACGGTCCACCCCGGTCATTAAGGGACGCGTGCGGAAATTTCTAGGCGCGCAGTTGTCACATTTTACATTGACTTCGCCACGTGGCGTGGGTATGAAACAATCGTATATTTATGTCTAGCGGAATCGAATCGAACAGAATTTCTCTTCACCATGTATTTAAATGGAAGATAGCAGAAAGCGGCGCGTCGAATCGAATCGAAGCGAATCGATCAGAATAGAATTCATGAGCTAGAATATTATTCCACTGCCGAAATAGAATTTCTTGTTTCGGGTATGATCGTATGTTCTCGTCAAGCCTTCGTGAAGAAACAAATGAACCACATCCATTATTGGCGGCTTAATTTGTTTACTATTGAAAGTTATTGTTGAAATAGTAGGCCTACGTATACAAAAATCACAATGTAATATGAACGAAGAAAAATTAATAAATCTTGTGTAGAATTATTCTCTTGTATGACAAACCACAAAACATAAAAGTACTGTTCGGCTCGATTCCACTAGATGTGAGCGGCAGCAGACTTTTCGTTTCGATTCGGTTCGATTCCGCTAAGTGGGAGCGGGCCTTTATACAACAAATTGTACTTTCATTCATTCAATCACGAATTAATGAATGGTTAGTTTTGAGTGTGTATAAAGATCCGTTATAGAACCATTGTACGGTCAACTTCTTCAAACTAATATAGTTTAATACTTATATCAATATCAATAATAATAATAATAATAATAATAATAATAATAATAATAATAATAGTAATAATAATAATAATAATAATAATAATAAAAATTACAGAAGACTTTCAAACAGCGAACAAAAACACTTGTGCATGTTAAGAAAGAATGCAGTTAGCGTTAGCATTCAGGGGAGAATTGGCAACATTTATGTTTACCTCAGAAAGCGGAAACAGAGATTACCCCATCCCCCGAGTGGACAGAAAAGGCTGGGGGGACCGTCGTACTTCAAAAGACAACCGCTCAGCCTGCGGTAGCCTCTGTCTTTAACTGGGGACGCAAAGAACGAACCTACTATCACCACGATTAGAGTATCCAGTATTTTAAAGAGTAAAAACCCCTGCACTGGCATAGGATAATGTTTTCAGCACATGTAATATGCTGCCGTGCCACACGCTGTAGCTGCTGTGCCGGTCCGAGTAGACCTAAGAGGCGTGGTTATAAGCACTAGGGAGCTCTCGGTTCAGGACGTGAGACACGGGCAGTACCCGTAACTGTTTACCTTCCTGAGTGGGCTTACGCACGGTATCGCCCGCCCGCCCTCAACCTCCCTCACAAGAAGGCAGACAGTGTGGTTGCACGTGACTCCTAATAGTGACCCGAGAGGACTGTTTTGTTCCGCCGACCTGCGTCAGTCTGTGCTGCTTTCAGCTGCATGACAAAATATCAACCAAGTCTCATTCAAACCCGACAAGAAGCACACAGATAGGCACAAACTATTGAAAACTTAATTTATCATCTTCTGAAACGTAATAAATACAAAGAAAACTATTTCTCGTCAGCATAACATCCATTAAATGCCAACAGTTATTATAAATTACTGTCCACACCTGTGGAGTAACGGTCACCGCGTCTGGCTGCGAAACCAGGTGGCCCGGGTTCGAATCCCGGTCGGGGCAAGTTACCTGGTTGAGGTTTTTTCCGGGGTTTTCCCTTAACCCAATACGAGCAAATGCTGGGTAACTTTCGGTGCTGGACCCCGGACTCATTTCACCGGCATTATCACCTTCATATCATTCAGACGCTAAATAACCTAGATGTTGATACAAAGTCGTAAAATAACCCAATAAAATAAATTATAAATTACTTATGATTTCCTTTTCATCATAGTAATATAAATGTAATGCAAACTCTTCAAACTTTGAACTTCATAAATGAAAAGAAATCTATCCCTCAGAAGTTAAATACCAAATCAATATTCCGAAGAACGAAAAACTTTTTTACATTTTACAGGTTTTCATGAGGCTTTTAATTTGTTGATAAGGGAAAAGTTAAGATGTTTTTTTTTCCCTATAATAGTTGTTGACATTCATAATTGTTACCAATGTATTTTAAACATCTTTCTTAAATTATGTATTTATGCACACTGAAAATGGGTAAATACCTGGTGGCAGTGGTAACTAATTACATTCAATAATGACAATAATAAATGGAGTCCACACCTGTCGAGTAACGGTCAGCGCGTCTGGCCGCGAAACCAGGTGGCCTGGGTTCGAATCCCGGTTGGGGCAAGTTACCTGGTTGAGGTTTTTCCGGGGTTTTCCCTCAACCTAATACGAGCATTTGCTGGGTAACTTTCGGTGCTGGATCCTGGACTCATTTCACCGGCACTATCACCTTCATATCATTCAGACGCTAAATTACCTAGATGTTGATACAGCGTCGTAAAATAACCCAATAAAAATAATAAAAATAATAATAATAAATGGACAATTAATGAACCACCAGCACTACTAATACTACGAGTACTTATAATAGTAGTAGTAGTAGTAGTAGTAGTAGTAGTAGTAGTAGTAATAATAATATTATTATTATTATTATTATCAAGGAGCATCCTAAATTAAATGAAGCACGATCACTTAACACAATATTGTGAATTTTATTAGTAACAACAATGTAATTTATTCGTCACAACAATAATTCCTTTCTACAATTCACCTTAAACGCTCTCGTCAACAATTGGATCTTCACACAACACAGTATTCGTTATAGCACTCCACCGACGACAATGACAATTTACTTGGACTATTACGCACAACAATGAACTGTTAACTAATATTTACAAAGCACTATTTACAAATCAGAACTATCAGTTCTCAGTTCACAGTTCTTCTATCTCAGTCACTCGAGTTCACAGTATCTCGAACCACAGACCTTCAGAGACAGTTCACTGTATTCGAACTCGGGTCCCTCCAACTGCGGTCCACTGCACTCGAACTCAGGTCCCTCCAACTGCGATCCACTGCACTCGAACTCAGGCCTTCGGATGCTGACGCAGATGCGGACGCACACTCGAGTCGAACTCCGGCACACAAGTCTGGCTTGCTTGCTCTGGCTTACTCACTGACTGAATAACTGAAAACTCTAACTGCAAAACTGCTGTCGTTCCTTCGCGACCGTAATTTATAACCACAGCGACGTAGCCTCGAAGGTTCCACGCGTCTCTAGATATGGCTCTCCAGAGAAATCCAGAGCCCTCTCCTCTCTACCAGCACCAGATGCGCGCGCACTCTCGCTCCACTCTCTCGCCGCGTTGGCCCTTTTCCCCTCTCCGCCGCGCGCCATCCCAAGTGCTCCGCGTGATCTTCTCTCTTGCGGGACGCTGGTCGTGAGTTCGAATCTCACGTCGCTGTCACAATATTTAACGTATAAGTAACCATGTTGCTGCTTGCGTAATAAAATTGTTTACAAGTGACATTTATTGTTTTATATGGCAACAGGGTATAATGAAAACTCTTCCGCTCTTTTCCGACTAATATCGGTGTAATATTCTCCTTCAAAAACGTTTCCTGAGTCTCCATTCTGAAGTTTTGATAACAGGGACTAAACTATTCAAACATTAAGATTGACAATGGACTTACTGCTGTAGAAAAAAAGAGACATATCTGGAAGCTGAGAGATAAAAAAAATCAGTGCTTCCATTACAGAGAATCAATAAATCACGAGATTTTAATGAGTGCGTATTCCTGCTGCAGAGAAACTGGAATTAGTAATTTGGAGTTACTAGAATTCCACATTTGTTAGGTTTTGCTTGCTCCGGACTAACCCTGGAAAATTACATCTGCAGATGCCAGAAGTTCACTTCCCAAAACTTGAAACGATTACAGTTCAGAAAATAACTCGCAACTGAATTTCACAGCCAAATCATCATCGTCATCGTCATCGTCATCGTCATCATCATCATCACCACCACCACTATCATCATAATGATTAGGACTAGGATTTTGATGAAATTGCACCTTTTTTCTAGTAAGCCAGAAACATAGCCGCTTTAGTATGCCTATTTATATGTTATATGATAAACTGAGTGTTTTAAGACATATTTATTAGGGCATTTTTTTTTTGCATTTTTTGCCTGTTTCAAGTCATAAGAGCATCTTTTGTGTTATTCGGACATTTTTTAGGCATTTTCAAAAATCCACATTATTAATATAAAATAATGTTTATTTCCTTTGATATTTTGTCTACATATTTTGCCCATTAATACCCTTTATTTTTTAACTCGGTTATTTAACGACACTGTACCAACTATGAGGTTATTAGCGTCGATGGAGTTGGTGATAGTGATATGATATTTGGCGAGATGAGGCCGAGGATTCGCCATAGATTACCTGACATTTGCCTTACGATTGGGAAAAATCTGGGGAAAACCCCAACCAGATAATCAGTCCCAGCGGGAATCGAACCCGCGCCCGAGCGCAACTCCGGATCAGTAGGCAAGGGACTTAACCGGCCAAGCTACGCCGGTGGCTAGTACCCATTATTTTGTATAATATTTTAATCGTTTTTCTACACAAATATTGCCCTTTTAACGTAGTACACCCCATGTAATGGATCAGTCAATATAGACTCCTCTATACCTGCTAATTCCGTATAAGAGTGGCCTTGTGATGGGCTACATGTAAACTACATCAAGTAAAATAATTAATTCAAGTGTACCACTTAGAAAAAAATATGTAAAATGAAATAAACTTAAATGTTAGTACTAGAATTTAATTTAATTACTAATCTAAATGAGTAGCTTAATATCAAAGACGGACATCAGACCTCAGATTGAAATTTAGATACCTGTGGATTTTTATACAATTTTTCATGCTCTTTCCAGTTATAGTGAAACCATATGCAAACTCTAACATTACAATTTATAAAATCAATTGTGTTAAATATTACAATGAACACTGTGAAACAAAAAACTACCTCTAGATCAAAACTATGGAGACGACAGATGTCCGTCTTTGATATTAAATTACTCAAATATTAACTCCTTTTCCTACTAAGCCAATTTTAGAATGTAAGATAAATTTTAAGGGCATTTTTGAAAGATTTTTAGGTCACAAATGCATTGTTTTTTTAACATTTTTTTATGATTTATAGGTCATCAAAATCCTAGCCCTAATAATGATCATCATCATGATCATCTTCTTCGTAACTAAGCTACAATGTTGGTTATTCTGGCTATCTTTTCAGTAAATCTTCGATAAATCAAGCGTATTGCGTATTACTACGTTAGGCCATTCCTTCTTTCCTTTCGCGCTAGTATAGGCCTACTCTAGTTCGTTACAATATTCCTGTAACTCCACTGCGTTTAAGACATACATTTCCAATTAGTTTGTAATTTTCATAAACATTTGTGTGTCCATAAAGTTAATTGCTGTAATAGATACTGTTTTATTGCCCAACCCATATTTTTATGTACTAGTCCAATATCACCTTCAATAATTTAATGATCTAATCGTTGCTGTAAGTTCCTGCCTTGCAGATCTCTGATTAAACTAATAAAACGATATCGTTACCATGACATCAGCAGCATAGTTTCAAATATAATTTCGTGAAGGGATCTACTGCGATGTTTATAACAGCCATCCAATTAACGAATTGTTTAATTTCTAGCTTTCCCCTACACAGAATTGCTGCCCCTCTAAAAGCAAGAAATGCGGCATATTTTCGTGGACTCGATATTTATTACTAGGGGACGGATGTTGATGAAAAGTCATCTTCTTATTTTTCACATTAGGACGATGGCTGTTAATATAGAAATCCTTTCTATGTTAATATCAACGTAAAAGAAAATAATTTTTTATATTGCATTTTTTGACGTTTTTGAACTAACAGGTCTTTTTTTTTTTTGGCATTTTTGGTCATTTTTAATACTTTGAAGAACTTTTAGATCATTTGAAATGCATTTTACTTTCTTCTTTACCGATAGATCTGTAAATTAAATTCTTAAATGTTAAACATTTCTTAAATGTTACAAAGATTCGTAACCTTCTGAGGAACAGAGAATTTCATATTTGGTGTCGTCATCCACAGAAAGTGAAAGGCGTAGTTTTATTTAAACAATATCCTGGTGCCAACAAATGGATTTGTAAACACGAAGGACTCTCCAACAGCGAATGGCGCGACGGCATTAAAATGGTTGGAAATGTTGCTGCAGTACGTGCTGTGCCGGGAAGATCTCAGGACAACCGTTGTAGGCATTGCCACAACGAGGTTGAAACTCTTGCACACGTCCTGGGATCCTGTCCGCACGGCGAAGCTCTGCGAAACGCTAGACACCACCAAGTACGATCAATTATAGCCACTGCCCTTAAAGATATCGATTACAACACCTTTGAAGAAGTACATGGTCTCTCCGTCACTGGCAGTACACGGCGCATAGATATAATAGCTTTCAAGGAATCTACAAGATCTGGATACATAATTGATCCCACTGTGCGTTTCGAAACGAATGAGGAACAGCCAGCAGAAGTGGATAAGGAAAAAAAGAATATCTACAATCCTACCATTCCATATTACCTCAAAAAATACCAGCTAAAAGAACTTGAAGTAATCGAACTTCTGGTTGGAGCAAGAGGTACCGCTACTCTCTTCACGAAAGATGTATTTAAGAGGCTTGGAATACCTACATCTATTATTCCGATTGTAACCTTAGCTGCATTGAAAGGATCAATTGCTCTCCTGAAGAATCACCTATATTCGAAATCAAACTAAGTTCAGTAGCATTCTTTACTTTTTTGTAACACTTACCTTTCTAAAATAGGTATATTTTCACTAATCTCAAAAAAAATATTTGCAGTTATGTACTTGTACGAATTTCACTGTTAAAACAAAATCAATGGTTTTTCATGAACCTGTAAAAATTTCTGTGGTTAAGTACTCTTTGTCCCTTGTGGCAGCTCACGAATGGTGAGAATGTATATAAATTTAATTTTCATCCCTTAAAATTTAATCATTTTCTAGACAAATAGGTCAGTAGTAATTACCTACTGAATAAGTGAATAACAGTGAAGTTTGAGTTTTATAGTTTGGAACAGACTCTAAAGTCCATCCCTCATTCCACTGAAGGCTTGACTTCACACAACGGAAGTAATATAAAATGCTTGACAACAGCTTAATTTAAGTGAGGGCTTTGACCGACCACCCTGATTGAAGCACATTGTAAACCCTCATTAAAATCTATAGTTTTCCCTTAAAACCTTCATTTTGTTACATGTTCTTTTCCTTTATCTTAGCCAAATTCCAGGAAATTGCCTCCTCTCTCCGAGATTTGCAGGGCAGTCACTGAAACAAGGTGACTAATTTTTAAGAAGTTGTGGTGGTGGTGGTGGTGGTGGTGGTGGTTGTGGTGGTGGTGGTGATGGTGATAAGTAAAAGGAAAATGTGAGTTCCTAAGAAAATTTATCCCACACCTTCGTTAACGACAGAAGCTTTACATAGGATTCAAAGTTCACTCTCAATCCCCAAATTGGTAAAACTAGGCAACAGTGTTTCAATCAAAGGTGCAACATACTTGTCACTATGCTGTATTACTAGGCAACGGATTTCTAGTTCCGTGCCTATTTTGTTTCTATGTCCTAGACGTATGTTATTCTGATATCTCTACGTTTCATTTACATAGGATCCTCCTACTAAAAGTATATAGGACCTAAAACGCCTAAATTAGCCATTAACTCCTATACATGCCTGAAAAATTGTTTGGGCCTCAAAAGCGCCGTTTTAGTATTTTTTGCGTATTCTATATTCAAAATTAAAAAAAAAAATCTCTTCCAAACACTGATCCGGTAAGTTCGTTGCACAATTGTCCTAAAAGGAGAGGGCAAAAATATTTTATCTAATTTCCCGGAACCGAACTTTGTTTGAAAAAGTCCATCCTAGCATGAAAGGGGTGGTAGGTTGTTCAGGTTAGGCGAGAGCTTACAAATTAGTTTTCCCGTCAATGCGAAATGAAACTGACCAATCAGTAATCAGTCTTTTTCACTGACAGCATTGTGTCTTCACTTCAATAGCACTCATTTTTGTGTACATAAATTCCACCTAAAATTTTTTAATTGTTAATTTTATATAAATTCCTAAAAAGTCTTCAATTGGATATTATAAAGTCCTAAATCTCTCTTTTTCGCACCTTGAAATCCGTTCCCTAATTATTACAAATTTATAAGGAATCTCGACCTAACAAATATTTACGCGAATGAAAAACACAATTTTAAACGAGACTACAGACTAATCACCTAGACTACAATATTAGCTGCTGTTGAATCAGCTTGTCGCATTTGGAATATGACCATTGTGGAAGAAGTTCTGAATTCCTGGACAAAGAGACAGCATAACTTAGAGAGCCATCCTGATGACTATGGTACACCTGAACTAATTGTATAACATTTGTCAAACGTTTAATTAAAGAAGCTAGGCAATGAGATGCATGTTATTAAGACGTCATTAATTACACTGCCAGTCAAAGGGACTCTTTACACCATATTGAGCGTTATGAATATCGAGGTCTTGGCTGCCAGACAGAATGCACACACTTCGCGCAGTTTTGATGTTCTTAATTAGAAAACTGGTCTGAGAGCTGCGAGATGAAAGCCGAACAGCACAACAGACAAAACAACGTAGTAATGAAGGACAAGGAAGGAAGGAATGGAGGAAAGCTAAAAGAACAAAAAAGAAAATTCAATTCTTTCAGAAACAGAACGAAAGATCAAAGTAATAAAAAAAGGTACAAAGTACTAAGAAACAGAATAAGTTATAATAATAATAATAATAATAATAATAATAATAATAATAATAATAATAATAATAATGATAATGGCAATAATCATAATAAAAATAATAATAATAATACTTACTTACTTACTGGCTTTTAAGGAACCCGGAGGTACATTGCCCCCTCTCATAAGCCCGCCATTGGTCCCTATCCTGAGCAACATTAATCCATTCTCTATCATCATAACCCACCTCCCTCAAATCCATTTTAATATTATCTTCCCATCTACGTCTCGGCCTCCCAAAGGTCTCTTTCCCTCCGGCCTACCAACTAACACTCTATATGCATTTCTGGATTCGCCCATACGTACTACATGCCCTGCCCATCTCAAACGTCTGGATTTAATGTTCCTAATAATGCGTCCAGTTCTGCGTTGTGTAACTTTCTCCATTCTCCTGTAACTTCATCCCTCTTAGCCCCAAATATTTTCCTAAGCACCTTATTCTCAAACATCCTTAACCTATGTTCCTCTCTCAAAGTGAGAGTCCAAGTTTCACAACCATAAAGAACAACCGGTAATATAACTGTTCTATAAATTCTAACTTTCAGATTTTTTCACAACAGACTGAACGATAAAAGCTTCTCAACCGAATAATAGCAGGCATTTCCCATATTTATTCTGTGTTTAATTTCCTCCCGAGTATCATTTATACCTGTTACTGTTGCTCCCAGATATTTGAACTTCTCCACCTCTTCAAAAGATAAATTTCCAATTTTTATATTTCCATTTCGTACAATATTCTGGTCACGAGACATAATCATATACTTTGTCTTTTCGGGATTTACTTCCAAACTTATCTCTTCACTTGCTTCCAATAAAATTCCCATATTTTCCCTAATCGTTTGTGGATTTTCTCCTAACATATTCACGTCATCCGCATAGACAAGCAGCTGATGTAACCCGTTCAATTCCAAACCCTCTCTGTTATCCTGGACTTTCTTAATGGCATACTCTAGAGCAAAGTTAAAAGTAAAGGTGATAGTGCATCTCCTTGCTTTAGCCCACAGTGAATTGGAAACGCATCTGACAGAAACTGACCTATACGAACTCTGCTGTACGTTTCACTGAGACACATTTTAATTAATCGAACTAGTTTCTTGGAATACCAAATTCAATAATAATAATAATATATGAAACTTCTCTCTAATAATAATAATAATAATAATAATAATAATAATAATAATAATAATAATAATAATAACAGTTTCGTCTTGTAAGAAACTTTGTAAAATATACAGGGACATCATTTTATTTTTACTTCAATTTTTATTGTACCTCAGTTTTTTAATGTACTTCACTCCCACCCCTTCTACTAATGAAGTTCAACCGTCCTCCATACAGATCGAAGACCGCGTGTTCAGTCATAGTAGCCTTACCGTCACAGTACGTTCCAAAAATATGTTCGCGTTTTCCAATGACGAAAGAGCTTTCAATATTGCATCATTTTCGCACAGGTACTGTCGTCCATTTGCCTACGTCGCATTCCGGTTTTTCCCACCAGCTGCTATTCGCCTCTCTGTAAAGGCTAGTGGCTGGGCTGTCTTAGCTCTTTTCTGAGAACATTAATTTCTGTTAGGAATTGGACATCTACGTAATATTATACCCATGCAACTGTTTAAAATAACTTAAATAAAAGGGCCTCGTTAAGGGCGGCTTTTGTTTCTACAAATTATCTACTGTCACGTGATTTCCCTCCTTTCTACGATCCTGCGACCTAACCACTTGGACGGACAGTAGATAGCATGTCTCAGTAATTTTATCTTTTCGGATCGAGCAGAAGTGAAGATTGAATTTGCAGTACGTAAGGTACTCTTTACAGAGTAGGTACAGAATTATTTCAACATGAGTTACTAGTACGAAGGGCGAAACTGGTAATTGGAATTACACACATTAGAATTGAAGCCTGTATCGAAATGAACCGCCACCATTTTCAAAAATGTGTTTATATATCCATATTATGACTATTTTTCAATTTAACTTCATTCTCTATATTGTACGCTAATGTGCTGTAGACAGTATAATATACACTGCATAATAAATACGTCCACATGGACAGCTCAGTTCGTGAGTAAAAACACTCATTGTTAATACTGTACTGTATTTTGATTAAACAAAAACCTAATGAAAATTATCAAACTCAAAAGCGCGATATTTCCTAGTTTACGTAAATGGATGAACTACTTTTCTTCCCTCCTATACCTAGTACAGTGATTTGTTTGTATATTACGCCATCGAACTCCAGTCGTGGAAGGGGATAGCAACCGTTGATCCAAAGGTATAGCCAGGTTAATATCAGAAATGTTAGTAAAAATAAAATGATGTCCCTGTATTTCCAGAGGATGAAAGTCTTTCTGTCCCTAGATCATATTATTATATTGAGAGAATTTCTTGGGTAACCATTTGGTTTAAGTATAATTATACTTCTGTATAAATAAACATAGCCTACATCAAAATGTACTACTAAATGAGGCCAGAAAACCAAACACAACGCGGTGGCAGTATTCTGTGCGGAGCCAGATCGCTCAATACAATACAGAGAACGTCTACTCTGCAGGAGCAGTATATATACTCTTGTGAAATGGGTATCATTTATTAAAGGCAGGCGATTAAAGGTCACAATAAAGATAAAGTGACCAAAAAAAACCAACATCATTAAAAATTCACGGACGCTATCAACGACTGCAACCTGTTGCCTCTCACAGAATAAAACGCTCATACTTCACTAAATTCCAGGCAGCACGTTCAGAAAGCGTTCGTTCTACACACAGAAAATGAGACACGTACACATACATACATACATACATACATACATACATACATACATACACACATACATAGTGTGTCGTTGATACGCTGCTATAGTGGCGACGCTGTTATTCCCGGCGTGACTCCTCCTCTTTGCTTACGTCTTACGAAGTCAAGGGTCTATAACAGACGTCTCAATAGGGCCTTCTCAGAGCACTTCCTCCTCTTTCTCTTTTTCAATGTAAGAGTGGAACAAGATGCAGGAGCAGTTCGTGTATCTCCGGATGACGTCACTGACCGCGACGTTTGAATAGACATCTGCAACCGCTACGATGTAACAGTCAGTCATTGTGTCCATCTCCGAGGAAATAATGTTCTTATTACCGCAAATGTATGAAGAAATAAAAGCTTTCATAGGGAAAGCGAAATTGTGGGAGACGCAAGTTTCAGTGGGTAACTGTTACCACTTTATTAATCTAAAATCGTTACCTGATTTGAATCAAGACCAGTGTAACAAATACAATGAAATACTGAAGAACTTGAGAAAAGAATTTCAGACCACATTTAAGATTTGAATAGTTCTAATTTAAAAATTTGCTTGTGAATTTCTAAGATGTTTAGATTATTTTTAATTATTGAAAACATTACGAAATATATTATTTAACTATTATTGTAATTAATATATTAATATTAGAGTAACGTAAGAATACTTACTTTAACAACCAACAAGTTTAATTGTAATTTTATTATTATTATTTAATTGAATTTTATTTTATTAAATATAGTATAAACTTAAAAAAAAAAGCGATACCACAAAACCTTTACTAGAAATGAAATATTGTTATTGTTTGGTCAACTGTCCGAAGACAGGTCTGAACCTCACAAGTGATACCAACAAGGCACCACTTATGAGTCAACTAGGACAGGAAATAATGGAGTAAGGTGGCCAGTTTCTTGTGCTTAAATAATTACGTAACATGTATGGTTCTTCATGCTTCAGATGTCTTCTTTTTACTCATTGATAGTATATAATTAGAAAATAAATGTGTTATTATTGTTATTATTATTATTATTATTATTATTATTATTATTATTGTTATTGTAAACTACTTAAGAAATTCCTTCCGAAAACAACCGTCTATTGTGACAGTACAACTCAAAAGTGCAGCTTTGTGGCATTTCTCCCGCGACATTTACAACTTAGCTCGTTCATGCGTGTGACATTAATCAGCGATCGGCTATCTTCGAGTATTGCGCTTATCTCTTCAGCTGACTATGTTATCTATACTCGCTCTCTGTGACAACTTTTATGCGTTGGCCTTGAGACGCCTGGTCTATAAAGTATAGGTACTGTTATTGCAAGTTATCTTGAAACTTCTGAGCGGGGACAGAGGGGCAGAGGGAAGGAAGCGCGTAACGCGGGTGGAGCCAACTGAGTTGTTTGCGCATGCTCCGCAGCATAATCTCTTGTCAAGAAACATAGAACTATTTCCTTCACTGCTACAGTAGTGTTACCATGGGGCAGCAACCACAGGGTAGTAATTATGGTGAATTCACACCACCGCGGAGAAAAAGTAATGCTGTTATCCAAAGCTGAGAAAGAGAAATTATCGCAAATATAAAATCAAGCATTGCGAGGAGGAAAAATTAAACAAATATTTGCTGGAACCTCTTGCTAAGGAATATAAGAAACCGGCTAAATACTCTGGCAAAAGTATTAGTTCCGTGAAGAGAATTAAGAATAATATTGAATTACAACCGAATGAACCTCACACTACTCCGGGAAAGAATAGGTATATAATGTTTAGAAATTATTGCTATGATAGTTATGTACAATAGTGTGTGTATTGAGAGCGACATAATGAATTATTGTTGCAAGTTATTATTTTCTTATAGTTCTACTAAACATATTATTTCATTCCAGAATTAGACTTGTGTAAAGTTGAAGTGGACGACTTCGATCAACATGTTATTCGGGATACATTCGAAGAATTCTATCGTGTTCAGAAAGTACTACCTACGATTAAGAAGATAATTCCGAATGGATGATGGCTTGGAACAAGCGATGATGGCAGCAATGATAGGGATATGGATTGTGTATAATTGTTAATTAATGTAAATTCAAATAATAAGCCTGTAAAATATTGCTATAAGAATATATACATATTAGCTGAAGGTGTAAGTCATGCAGGCCTATATAATGTACAGAAGTAGCTGTAGTAACTCCGCCATTGCCGGTCCCCAGCCCGGATGAGAGAGGAGTGTACACACGATTATATTTAAATAACAGGTTAATTAAAGCTTGCTACGAAACTATGTTCTCCTCTCAAAACCGGAGTATCGAGAGATGATGATGTCTGTATTGAACCAAGTTCTTTTACAGTAGAGAGCCGTAAGGGAAAAGTACCAACGTTTTTTGAAAAGAGTCACGTTACTCGAGGGAGGGGCATCCTTGCCGTGCCGTTACGTTGATGAGTACATGTCGTACCGAGCAGTTCCAAAGACAGACTTAGGGGATGTAAGGTTCAAGATAGCTTACAATGACAGTACTGTCGGTGACTCAGGAGAAGACGAGAGCGGACTGAGGAGGAAGGGATGTGAACAGATAACATACGACAACACGTCCAATATTTGTACTGCAGTAAGCGGAAACATTAGGTCTCCTTCTGTTCAACTTAGCTTTAATTTCCATACGCATTGTTACTCATGTTTCCTGCACAGTAATAACCTGGCTACTGGGATGCTTATCTGAGCGATGTTTATAATAATCAGCAGCGATAGTCAAGAAGGTCACATTCTTTCCGCTCGTCTTCTCCTGAGTAACGGACAGTAGGTAGCATCGTTCGTCATTTTTGTTCTTTCGTTGCCTAGCTACTATACGAGGGATCTATTTGCCACACCGTTAAACATTATCATGTCGTAGCTCCTTACATATTTATACACGGACATCATTTTATTTTTACTAACATTTTTAATATTAACCTGTCTATACCTTTCGAGAACCGGAAACACCGCTTGCTCCCCCCCTCCAAGACTGGAGTTCGATGATACTGGCGTAAAACACAAATCACTCTACTAGGTATAGGAAGGAAGAAAAGTAGTTCATCCATTTACGTAAACTAGGAAATATCGCGATTTTGAGTTTGATAATTTTCATTAGGTTTTTCTTGAATCAAAGTACAGTACTGTATTAAGAATAAGTGTTTTTACTCACGAAGTGAGTTATCCATGCGAACGTATTCATTATGCAGTGTATATTATACTGTCTACAGCACATTAGCGTACAATATAGAGAAGAAGTTAAATTGAAAAATAATCATAATATGAATATTTAAACACAATTTTGAAAATGGTGGCCGTTCATTTCGATACAGGCTTCAGTTCTTTTGTGCATATTATCGCACTATAAACTATTGCATCTAATTCCAATTGCCAGTTTCGTCCTTCGTACTAGTAACTCATGTTGAAATAATTCTGTACCTACTCTACGTACTGTAAATGCAATCTTCACTTCTGCCCGACCCGAAAATATAAAATTACTCAGACATGCTATCTACTGTCCGTCCAAGTGGTTATGCCGCAGGATTGTAGAAAGGGAGGAAATCACGTGACAGTTAATTACTTAACGAGGCCCTTTTATTTAAGTTAAATTAAACAGCTGTATAATATTACGTAAACTTCCAATTCCTAAGAGAAATTAATGTTTTCAGAAAAGAGCTAAGACAGCCCAGCTATTACAGAGGGGCGAGCAGAAGCAGGTGGGGGAAATCGGGATGCGACGTAGGCAAACGGACAGTACCTGTGCGAAAATATTATTCAATATTGAAAGCTCTTTCGTCACTGGAAAACGCGAACATATTTCTGGAACGTACTATACTCAGTACTGCTTACTATCTGCGGTCTTGGTTCTGTGTGGAGTTGGAACTTCCTTAGTAGAAGGGGTGGGAGTGAAGTACATTCAAAAACTCAAGTACAATAAAAATTGAAGTAAAAATAAAATGATGTCCCTGTAATATATATATATATATATATATATATATATATATATATATATATATATTCCGTTGTTGGTAATATAGCATCTATTAGATGCTTTATAGTTGTGCTAACAGATGGAGTTCCTTGTCAACAATGTGACGCTGAAACGTGTGTTCAGGTTACTGCCCAGCGACAGTCCTGATGTATTTTTATATTTGTGATGATTGGTTAATTAATATTAACCCGTCACACTCACACTCACATTCATACAAATTTCCAGACTCTAGACACCCAGGGAATTCCTCTTCTTTAAGAAAAATTCACCGAGAGCCGAGCTCGGGAATCGAACCCGGGACCTCCTGATCTGGAAGCCAGCATGCTGACCAACAGACCACGGAGGCAGTCATGTCGTAGCTCCTATGATAATAAATCAAACACACTGTAATTCAGCAAATAATTGAGCGGCAAATAAGGTCCTCGTGTGCTATCTGCGAACGCCAACGAAAGAGCTAAAATGGCGGGCGATTATATTGAGTATTTGTCGAGTCTTAGCAAATGCATAACTTCATCATCAGCGAATCACAAGACGCACACGTTTAAATGTAGCCGACCTGCAACGTGATTGGCTGCCGGAAATAAGAGCGACGGAACTATAGTATCGGTAATCCGACACAAAGAAATTGACGCAAATATTACTCAATGTAAACAGTTGAAACATCATTTGCTCAGGCAACTCTAGAAAGGAGAAGCTGAAACAGTCTGCCTTCTTGTTCCAAATACTAATATTTATCACACTTCACGCCTCTTTACTCATCAATGGCTGCAGTTGCCATTGAGAAATGGAGTAAATGTTTTCCAGGCCTCCCATTTTTCTGAAGCGTGTGGGGTATTTTTGTACACTTTTGTCTTTTACAGTTCCCCAGAAATAAAAATCATAGGGGGGTTAGGTCGGCAGATCGAGAGAGCACAGATATATTCACAGAAATCATTCATTTTTTCGAAACTAGGCAATTACTAGTTAATCCTGTGCTGGAAAATCAGAAGTTCGTAACATCTTCTATATATATAATTTGAGCTGGTAATGGAAATTACGGGAAAACGGTTGAACGGATTTTAATAAATGACCCCTCATTTTGAAGCTAGGAACCCAAAGTTTTTCGGAAAAGTAGTAGTTTTCAGTGAAATGTCAATTTTCCTACATAATTTTCCTATTTTCCAAAATCCATCTGTTGTCAGTTTTCAGAACTAATTTTATCGAATCACGGCCGACTTGATTGAATTTCAGAACAAAACACACACTACAATAAACAATAGGCTATTACACGAAGGCTATGACCTGCAGGATTGCCGACATATTTAGAGCTCAATTCAATTTGTTATTAAAAACTGATTCTGCAGAGTGTAATGATTTTCTGAGTACAGCTGTGTATTGGATATTCAAATCTACGAAACTTGAGGTGGTTTGATGACATTATTATCATTAGAAATTAAATATTAAGTTATTATAGTTAATATCATGATGCATCTATTTTTCATTAATTGTACATAATATTGATGCTATATTGATGACATGAAAGTGAAACGTTTTGAGGTTATGTAAGTAAATGTAGAGAATATCTTAATTTAGATCTTCATTTCTATAATTTACTGAGTGGCTGCTATATATAACTACAAAACTTAAGTAAGATAATAATATTGTTATTAAAAATCAAATATTCTTATACTTATTAACCCAGTGGGGTTGGGTCTTTTTCATGTACTTAATGGCGGTGTAGTGTAGATATTGATATGTGTCATTGTCTTCAGTATTGGCTCGAGAGAGCGCAAAAATTACAGTTCCTAAGGAAAGATCAAAAGGTATTACTTATTGATAAAATAAGAGGCCTAGAAAATTTTGTAGTCTCCAGATCATTTCAGCAAGACCTCTTAGTAGGATAAAATGATTTTACGCTCTACATTTCAAGTTCTACATGCAGCAGCTATACGAAAATGCTATTGTTCGAAAGCTTAGCAAACCTGACATTTTTTTAACTTTTGCCTACAATCCACAATGACCTGAAATAGCTACTGCTATCGTCCTGACATTGATACTTGCGTTTTCGCGTTGAAACTCAAAAACTGAAGTTGGATAGGTTCAAGAAAAAGTATTTGCCTAAAAAATCCATTCAGAGGGAGTATGTTTCATTATTACGGAAGAAAATAACTATCAAAAAGACAAGTATTCTTCATTGAAAATTAATCTGAAAAATTTTTATGTGAACGTCTGACGAACTTAGTTTGCAGCAGTATTTGCTGCACGAGCCACTAGTGATAAATATAAGAAGATATTTCATTTCGTAAATTGACATACAGAAATGTTAATTTTCTATAAGAAGAGCGTGTGCCACAGTCTGGGAACCAACAGTCTGCCTGTGCTACGTGCAATATTATCACGTACATTATTATAAGAATGACACAAAAACCAACTCCTAGACACATACCCATTCATAACCTTTTTAGCCAATCTCTCCTCAACCAGCAGCTACAGCGTATGCAATCTGTATGGAAATGAAAAGCAGTAACCTATTGCTAACCCAAGTGGGACACAATCTGATACAAGAGCAGCGCAGATATTCAAAGACTCCAATAAAGCTGGCACGTCTCACATGAAAAACTGCACCGCGGAGAAGCGAGAGAATGTCCCTCCCGGTTCATGAGTTGGAAACCGCGGCGTAATAGAGACAATGATAATGGAGTCCCCGGTGACTGCTTCACGCAAAGACCAAACCTACGAACCTAATTGGAAGTCTACACGTGCCAACTTCATATGTCACTTTGGATTCGAGGCTTTGCAATTTCTTTCCTCCGCCCTCTCAGAAACATTGTAAAGAAAACTGGCAAAGAATAGAAGTTTGGGACTATGAAAACACAATCTGTCACAAATACTTACAGGAGCAACCCACAGTTCATCCACACATCTTCCGTGGTCAACAAAGTATTTGGCTCCTATTTCAGGAATCGTGTCGTAAGATGGAAAGTATGTTTAAAAACAAGAAAGTTCTGTTTGAGATTTTGTAACTTCGACAAACTAATGTAATTATATACTCTGCAGTGACTCAGTGAATGACAAGTGGAGAGACAAAGTTTATATTTCTGACATGGTAATTCTTTTTCCCCAACGATACGACGGGTACGTCTTACTTACTTTGGTCATACAGTCATTACATGAGACAGTACTATCTGTATTATTACTTACTTACTGGCTTTTAAGGAACCCGGAGGTTCATTGCCGCCCTCACATAAGCCCGCCATTGGACCCTATCCAGAGCAAGATTAATCCATTCTCTATCATCATATCCCACCTCCCTCAAATCCATTTTAATAGTATCTTCCCATCTACGTCTCGGCCTCCCTAAAGGTCTTTTTCCCTCCGGCCTCCTAACTAACACTCTATATGCATTTCTGGATTCGCCCATACGTGCTACATGCCCTGCCCATCTCAAACGTCTGGATTTAATGTTCCTAATTATGTCAAGTGAAGAATACAATGCGTGCAGCTCTGCGTTGTGTAACTTTCTCCATTCTCCTGTAATTTCATCCCTCTTAGCCCTTAAGAACCGTATTCTCAAACACCCTTAATCTCTGTTCCTCTCTCAAAATGAGAGTCCAAGTTTCACAACCATACAGAACAACCGGTAATATAACTGCTTTATAAATTATAACTTTCAGATTTTTTGACAAAAGACTAGATGACAAAAGCTTCTGAACCGAATAATAACAGGTATTTCCCATATTTATTCTGCGTTTAATTTCCTCCCGAGTGTCATTTATATTTGTTACTGTTGCTCCAAGATATTTGAATTTTTCCACCTCTTCGAAGGATAAAACTCCAGTTTTTATACTTCCAACACAGTCTACTATATACAGTCGCGAAGCTTGAGGTGATTTTTCTGCAAATCTCGTGATAAAGCGCTCCAAGCGGTTAGCAACTACAAACAATATACTGTCCACGGTCGACTTTGGACTGTGTCGTATTTCCATCGAGTGCTAGCTCGTTGCGTATTTCACATCGATGCTTGTGAAATGTTCGTTATTGGTTGTAATGAAAATGTTAATGGCTAAAATACAATAATTGGAATAATAATACTGTATTTTACTAGAGACGTAGAAAAATTAAGTTTATTTTAATGAAATTTATTTATCACGTTTTATTTTCAATTCTGCTGGGATTATTATTGCTTAGGCCTACTTTTTTTTTTCAAAGGATATGCTTTTAATTATAGCTGTTAATTTTGTTGTTATTTTTATTTGTTACTTTACGAGAGACGTAGAAAAAGTCTGTTACAATAAAATTTATTGATCACGTTTTATTTCCAATTCTGGTGTGATTATTATTGCTTAACCTCATCCCACTTTGTTAACTACGTAAGCCTACACTACAAGTACCGGTACACGTAAGTTACTCCATTAATTCATATTTCCATTATTATTGTTGTAAAGGGACATGCAAATTAATGTTTATTGGTTTCATAGTTAATTATCGCTATAAACTTGAATGAGTGAAGCGATTATAGTAAATTTCAGTTCGTTTTGCACAAACAAAAATAATATTAACCTATTTCTTGCAGGTATCTTCGAGTTTATGGTGGAATTTAATATACTTCATTAAAATAATAAATTAACTTTATGCATTTAATATTTCAATAATGGAAGGAAGGTGTTAATTTTTCCAAAGAACACGACAACGAAAATGTAACATATTTTGTCGTCTGCTAGGAGAGAGATCTGCGATGATGAGGCGATAGTTGCGATCCTAGTGGTGGGCAACTACCCATGTTTGCATTTTTACTACGTATTGAGCTTCGCGACTGTATATAGTAGACTGTGGTTCCATTTCGTACAATATTCTGGTCACGAGACAAAATCATATACTTAGTCTTTTCGGGATTTACTTCCAACCCAATCGCTTTACTTGCTTCAACTAGAATTTCCGCGTTTTCCCTAATCGTTTGTGGATTTTCTCCTAACATAATAATAATAATAATAATAATTATTATTATTATTATTATTATTATTATTATTATTATTATTATTATTATTAACTTCAACTTTATAAAGAAAACTACCTACTTAAAACCCTAATATGAGTTTTCTAAATACTAAAAACCATCCCGGCTTAATAATGGAGATGATTAACGGGGAAATGACGAAATTGTAGTAAGGGAAACGACAGCTCTCCACGAAAACCTCCCTCAAGCACCGTCTCTGCCCACCACAAATTTCACTCGAGGTGGTCGAGATTTTAACCCCGGTGCAGTCGTGCAAAACTGACTCTCTCTAGCCATTCCACCTCCGACAAGGTAAGTGGAAGAGATTATCTGTCCCAGAGGACTGCATGCGTGACGCTTGTCTCACAGTGCGTGTCTAACGCGGCGCCGGCTATATGACGAGTAATGCCACAAAACGTCACTTCTGAGAGCTAATAAAAGAGGACAAAACATTTCCCCTCTCTCACATGAGAATTGGAGATCGACCGAAGTCAGTGTAGGCCTACCCTTTGGCTTGCATTCATCACAAATAATCCTATCGAGACTCGCATTTTTTATTGATACTGATTAGTAGTGGCCGGAATTTTTAAAACGGAAATTAAAATAGAATGTATGTAAATACAAAAACTCTAGACAATTTTAAAAGAAAACAGAGTTCCGAGAAGCCATTAAAAGCTTAAATAAGGATTCTAAATGTGTCATAAATACTTGAAACATGACTATATGTTGATGACACAAGTATAGTAATTACAGCCAATAACTCCAACACATTCCAATCTTCAACAGAGGAAATTCTCTTCAAAATATGTGACTGGTTCTCAGTCAATAAATTGGTATTAAATTATAACAAAACTAACATAATTCAATTTAAATCCTGTGCAAATTCAACCTCTCAAATTTCTAGCGCAATAATTAACAATACATCCCTATTAGAAACAACAACAACCAAATTTCTTGGCTTAAAAATCGATAATGTGTTAAATTGGAAAAATCAGATTATAGAAATTACCCCCAAACTAAATTCAGCTTTTTTTGCTATTAGTTCTATGCAAAAGATAGTAAATATCAATACGTTAAAAACAATATACTTTGCATACTTCCACTCGATAATGAGTTTTGGAATAATATTCTGGGGAAATTCCACAGATAGTAACAGTATATTCCTATTACAAAAAAGAGCAATTAGAATAATAGTAGGTGCCAAATCTAGGGAATCGTGTAGGACTATTTTCAAAAAACTACAAATAATGCCCATGGCTTGTCAGTATATCTTTTCATTAATAATCTTCCTCGTATGTAATCGTGAAAACTTTGTAACTAATTCAACAGTACATAGCATAAATACACGTCAAAAAAATGACTTTCATACTCCATCGGCAAGTCTATCGTGCTATCAAAAAGGAGTGCGTTATCTGGCAATACAAATTTTTAATAGCCTCCCTATCGATATAAAAAATGAAACTCAAAACATAAGATTACTTAGGGCCAAATTAAAGAAGTACCTAATTCCTCACCCCTTCTACTCTGTAGGTGAATTCATGACATTCAATAACACTTCATGAAATTGATACTAAAACTTTGTGTGGTACTAGTAGACTATATTGTAAATCTGATCTGTATATATTTCATCTAGACTGTGACTATAAATTAACACTTTATGATAGTATTAAGTTTTTTTACTTGTTCCATATTCTAGCTGTGAAGCAATGTATGAATACTATGGAATGTTAATAAATACAATACAATACAATGACCAGGTAATAGCAGCAAGTACAAAAGGCGAACTACGAAGGAATATTCTTAAATTATATAAAATATAACAATACAAAACAATAAAACTACGAAGTAACCAAACAAGTAAGCCACTTCAATTACCTGGAATGTGGCATCTCATTTGATTATAAGTGCAGTAGGATAAATGATAAAAGCAACAAAAGCGATACAATCAAGGTCCAATAAAATATTAGCAGCGCCGATTCTTTGGCGCGACCACAGCAGTAAAAATTGAAAATTTATCCTCTGGAAAGGTGGAAAAATTCAAGTAACAAATATAAATGACACTCGAGAGGAAATTAAACCCAGAATAAATATGGGAAATGCCTGTTATTATTCGGTTGAGACGCCTTTATCATCCAGTCTACTCTCGAAAAATTTCGAAGTTAGAATTTATTAAAAAAACAGTCGGGCTACATTACCGGTTGTTCTATATGGTTGAGAAACTTTGACTCTCACTTTGAGAAAGGAATAGAGGTTAAGGGTGTTCGAGAATAAGGTGCTTAGGAAAATATTTGGGGCTAAGAGGGATGAAGTTACAGGAGAATGGAGAAAGTTGCACGACACAGAACTGCACGCGTTGTATTCGTAATCAAACATAATTAGGAACATTAAATCCAGACGTTACAGATGGGTAGGGCATATAGAACGCATGGTTAAATCTAGAAATGCATATAGAGTGTTAGTTGGAAGACATGAGAGGAAAGGACCTTAGGGGAGACCAAGGCGTAGATGGGAGGATAATATTAAAATAGATTTGAGGGAGGTTGGACATGTTGGTAGAGACTGGATTAATATTGCTCAGGATAGAGACCGAAGGCGGGCTTATATGAGGGCGGCAATGAATCTCTGGGTTCCTTAAAAACTATTTGTAAGTAAGTATTAGCAGCACCAGTATCTGCAGTTCTGAATCCTGAATACTCATGCAAATCGGCCACCTATTTCTCTATCAACTGTGAGCAGAATGAAAGCGAAATTCAGGGAACATGAACAAGTCTTGAGATATAAAAGATCATTTTCTGTTAAAAAGATATCTTGGTTTATGTTGACTTCAGCAATAAAACTGCTTCCATAGGCTAATACAAGGGACTAATACAATATATCAACAGTAAAATTGTTACCATAGCAACCATAACTCTAGTTCTTCTATACAAAACAAATTAAGCAATAAAATAACTATAGGATGCTATTTAAAAATGTACTCGATGACGTCGTAACTCGCACAACAATAATCTCAAAAATGTTTTGTTGCCATAAAAATATTTCTTTTTAAACACAAAGCATGACGTGTATGAGCTTTTTGTCCAAAATTCCTTCATTCAATTTTAATGGTAATTAGGCGTTACTTTCGAAAAGCCCTGTATACATACATAATTACATCACACATACATAAATACATGTATTCACACACGGGTAGCAATCCCATGAGGATTGTTAGTTTTTTTCTTAAAACTAGCTTAAAACAACAGGTTCGGAGACAGAATAGCAGCGTTGAAATGCACGCCTAGAATAGCAGCGTTTCGTGCAAAATGAAACAAAGTAATAACAGCGGAGTAACATTCAATCTACTCTATAACGACATCAATATTAGAATGCGCATATATAGCACGACATTATCGCAGTTACACAAAGAACAGAGTTGACGAAACCTGAAAGAGACGTGAAATGCTTCACCACCGCTAGTAAATGCATGCTGTTAAGTCCTGGACGCCAGGACGGTAATTTTCGTGAATGTCCATACAAAGCCATACAGAGTGATCCGTTTGGGTATGGATAAAATAAAAGCACCGTAAAACATTTACTACTGAACTTTATTTGTTGAAACTTTGTGCATACAACACTGAAAGATGGGCGATTCCTCAGAGCTCAACATGACCCCCATTGCGCACCCTGCACAACTCATAACGGTGGTGCAATTCAGCCCATGTCCGTTGTAACATAAGAGGGGTGATTTGTTGAAAAGCTTGAGTAATTTTTACTCTCAGATCATCAATGTTCCTGGGTTTCTGTGAATAGACAATGTCTTTAACAAAACCCCACACGAAGAAGTCAGGAGGGGTTAGATCTGGGGAGTTTGATGACAAAGTCAAGAGATAGCTGCTTCTCGTACTGGGTTTCGCCTGCGACCTCCTGCATGTTTTTTAACACAGAACCTGTTTCTACAAATATTCGATACCACAACATTATGGAATCGTATTTAGGTACATTACGCACACCACACTCACGTCGAAATTCCCTTTGAACCCTTTTAACACTCTCAAATTTAGCATACCAAAGAACATATTGTACCCGCTGTTGATTTGTAGTAGCAATTTTAATCATCTACGATTTTCATTCGTCCTTTCAGATCATGCATTGATTGTCATAATATGGAAACTCCCATCTTTTAATCAATTATAACAAGTAAGAAATTTTTCCTTTCTTATTGAATTTGGTATTCCCAAGAAACTAGTTCGATTAATTGAAATGTGTCTCAGTGAAACGTACAGCAGAGTTCGTATAGGTCAGTTTCTGTCAGATGCGTGTCCAACTCACTGTGGGCTAAAGCAAGGAGATGCACTATCACCGTTACTTTTTCACTTTGCTCTAGAGTATGCCATTAGGAAAGTCCAGGATAACAGAGAGGGTTTGGAATTGAACGGGTTACATCAGCTGCTTGTCTATGCGGATGACGTGAATATGTTAGGAGAAAATCCACAAACGATTAGGGAAAACACGGGAATTTTACTTGAAGCAAGTAAAGCGATAGGTTTGGAAATAAATCCCGAAAAGACAAAGTATATGATTATGTCTCACGACGAGAATATTGTACGAAATGGAAATATAAAAATTGGAAATTTATCACTTGAAGAGGTGGAGAAGTTCAAATATCTGGGAGCAACAGTAACAAATATAAATGATACTCGGGAGGAAATTAAACACAGAATAAATATGGGAAATGCCTGTTATTATTCGGTTGAGAAGCTTTTATCATCCAGTTTGCTGTCAAAAAATCTGAAAGTTAGAATTTATGAAACAGTTATATTACCGGTTGTTCTTTATGGTTGTGAAACTTGGACTCTCACTTTGAGAGAGGAACATAGGTTAAGGGTATTTGAGAATAAGGTGCTTAAGAAAATATTTGGGGCTAAGAGGGATGAAGTTACAGGAGAATGGAGAAAGTTACACAACACAGAACTGCACGCATTGTATTCTTCACGTGACATATAATTAGGACGTATAATTAGCACGTATGGGCGAATCCAGAAATGCATTATTTGGGAGGCCGGAGGAGAAAAGACGTTTAGGGAGGCCGAGACGTAGATGGGAAGATAATATTAAAATGGATTTGAGGGAGGTGGGATATAATGATAGAGAATGGATTGATCTTGCTCAGGATAGGGACCAATGGCGGGCTTATGTGAGGGCGGCAATGAACCTCCGGGTTCCTTAAAAGCCAGTAAGTAAGTAAGAAATTTTTCCTACTATCATAATAGCTTTATAATAATAAATTAATATTATCCATACTCAAACGGCTCACACTGTATTTCAACTAATTCAATTACTTTTTCGGTTTGCGTCATAATTAATACTACAATTTCCGTTAAGTTATGAAATGTTAGTTGAGTCTTATTTTCTAAAGATCTTGTAAAGAAATTGAACTGAAATAAAGAACTAGGATTGCATTTTCAGCTCAAGACATCGTTTAGGCAAAGAGCGAAAATACATGTCCTATGCAGGATCCAAAACTAGAACTGAGAAGATTCTAGCAACTACGCTGACTATATGGCTGACAAAAAGAGAGAAAGAAAGAAAGAAAGAAAGAATGTCTGAATGTGACATTGATGTGCGACTGTCTTCGGACTTGGATAAAGTCGCAACACACTACACTACTACACACAGCGCTCCGATCTGACGTCATGATGTTCTCGCTCAATTTCGCGACACGGCCTCAATGTTTACACATATTAGGAGCATGACTGTGCAGTGTCGAGCCGATACGAGTGACGAGCATCGAGCTGGAAGGTCGTGCGCTCAACCTCCGGCAAAGGAAAAGGCGTTATTTTCTTCCGGAACAGCACTTGAGTGTTTTCTCAAGAGGAAAAGTACAGAGTTCTTATCCAGAACACGTATCTGCACTGCTATGTAACTCCACAAAGCATATTTATGAATGTGTCATATGCATTATGCAGCCAACCGTAACTATAATAGTACATTATGCAACGAGCCTATAATGGTAGTAATTAAGACGCGAGTATGTTTATGAAACGAGCGCAAGCAAGTTTCATAATTTTCATACGAGCGTCTTAATTACCATTATAGTCAAGTCTCATACGACTTTTTATGCTCGACCATATTTCTAACTTGAAATTATTCATAAGTATTCATGTTATTCTTATCTGACTGGGGAGCGGAACTGACCTTGTGCAATACCTCGTAAATTGTGAGATGTGCGCAGACGCAAAAGTACATTGACCTTGATATAATCTAGAGAGTAAAATAAACATTAATCTTAATATAACCTTGAAATTGAATTAGACATTGAAAAACGAGACGACAAAATGAATTTATTTGAATATTATTTGCAATTAACGCTAATTATTAAAGTAACAGAACTAGTTGTCTTTCGATTGCATATCGGAGAATAATCGATACTTGCGCTTTCATATTGCTACAATGGTATTTTCTGATTGGTGGAACATCTGAACTTTAATGAATAGGTGTACTTTAATGAGGTCCATTAAAGGGCTGCTACCAGGTGTATAATTACTACATTTCGGCATGGTCGAGCATAAAATAATTTCTGATCCATGTAACTAGCTACTCAATTATTCTAGTTGGTTGCTAACTTCATTAGATACGTTTATTGTTAGCGAAGACTTTGCTGACTTTTTTCGTTCTTGAAACAAAAGTACAATTCATCATTCAGATGCCAATTTAATACATCACGATGAGCAACAACATGTATTTTGACGTCAGGAAAAAGTTACCAGTGAAGTTTGGTTGGAAACAATTCATTCAGGAACATGGTTGCTTTCAGTACCCTACAGTAAACAAGGTATCGGCTTTCCACATTCACTTTCTTTCTGGAAGAAACCGTAGCAAGAATTCTATTGTACTGTCTTAAAAAACATCAATGTCTTCGGCTCAGATTTGAACCTCGGAACTAATCACTCGCTCGTAGAAGACGATTACAATCAGACATCTTCATCTTATTTCTGGTCGACACCTGTGGAGTAACGGTTAGCAGCGAAACCAGGTTGCCGGGTTCGATCCCGGTTGGGGCAAGTACCTTGGTTGAGGTTTTTTCCGGGGTTTTCCCTCAACCCAATACGAGCAAATGCTGCGTAACTTTCGGTGCTGGACAATGGACTCTTTTCACCGGCATTATCACCTTCATTTCACTGAGACGCTAAATAACCTAGATGTTGATACAGCGTCGTAAAATAACCCAATAAAATTTAAAAAAAAAATCTTATTTCTGAGACAGCCCTCAAGTGAATCCTAGAAATCAGTGCGATTTCATTTTCTTGTTACAAAAATTATGAAGAGAAGTACAGCGATGTTGCAATAAATAGATTTAAAGATAACGACAGGAAAGCTTACACATTTCTTCGTGTTTCTCATATAGAAAAAAAAAGTTTCTCTCAAACGTTTTGTTTGTGCAGAGGCCTTTCTTTTAAATTACTGCAAGGATTTTCTTCGTATTCATTGTACTTTATCATTGCAGTGAAATATGAGATTTTAACATCAAAAACACACAGCCTAATAACAATTCAGTTGAAATTGTTTCTAACATTTTTTATTTTCAAAAATCCTTCTTAAATCTGATGCAATGCTAAATAAATTTTCTTCAGCCGGTAAAATAACTTGTTTTCTCTGCTGTTAATATCAACATAATAAAATATTTTCAGACAGGATTTAATAGACTTCGAATGCAGGCTTTCACGGCAGGCGTCAATGGGGTGAGAACCCCAGAGTGCCTAGCCACTGATGACGTCTGCCGCAGTTGTAGACGAAACGTCTGGTCGTAACATCGCCGATTAGCCCAGGTAATTCTTACCTCTAAGGATTTAGAATTTTAATATATTGTACAAGGATTTTATTCAAATCTAACGTAATACTAACCGTTACGGGAAAAGAACAACGAAAGAAAAAGAAAGATGAAAAAAAAAATACTACAATTTGATTAAAGAGAAGAGGGCGAGACATTTAAATGTCATACCATATAGACCGAATTCACAGTCACAAACGCTGCGCAAACAGAACTGGGTCGCCTTTGGCATTGGAGGGCAGCCACCTAATAAAATATAAAAGAGCAGTTATAATTTTAAGATAGCCTACCAAAACTGCGGATACACACTGAACATTGCTTTATCTGTAATTTTGTTTGTAATATCAGTTTGATTGACATCCTGCGGATCTGACCTCCTGGGTGCTAATCTCTGCTTGACGCATTTCGTATCTGTGCTTCGGGTATTGAAAAGAACGTACAAATTCAGAGGCCAGGCAAGCAAATATGTGTATGAATCAGAGCTGGGCAACACGATTCTTTTTCAGAAGTCGATTCCAACGATTCAATCATACATTACGAATCGATTCTAACGATTCGTTCACGATTCTTCTCAGTCTGCGATTCCAACTATTCTTTTGAATCGTCAACGAGTTCACGATTCTTCCTACTCTGCGATTCCAACGATTCGTCAACGAACGACTTACAGGACACTTTCCATTGCAAACCACAAAAACGTTCTACATCTCTCTCATAGATGGCATAAGAGGCGAGACATTGGATTGTCTCTTTCTCATTGGCTGGAACCATTCAGCATGACCTCTATTAATCTACAAAATTACCCAAGATAATGTTTCTAAATTATAATTTATGAACTGAACCTTCTTACGAAGTACATTTTTTGCATTACATCTCTATTTAACTATGCACATTTCAGGTTTGTGTTCATTATTTTCCATACTTAACAAATGCAGTACATATTTTGATTTCACTCTCGCTCGGGAGCATTCGACACAGTTCGGAAATGTCCGCTGACAGGTTACATCAAACAACTAATAGAACCGTGGGTTACGATACCATGCCGATTCGTTACTATTCTTTTGAACGACGATTCGTTACGATTCTTTTGAACGACGATTCGTTACGATTCTTTTGAACGACGATTCGTTACGATTCTTTTGAACGACGATTCGTTGATACCACGAATCGATTCTTACGATTCCTTATTATTAGTCGTTCGAATGAACGATTCGTTCACGAATCGACCCAACTCTAATATGAATACGACACCCCAAAGCGTATAGTCAATCCGATTTACAGCAAAACAGCATATCAATCCATACACAACACAGAAACGGTTTACAATAAATATTAATTACTAAGGAGCGGATCTAACAATTGCAGCACTCAAAGGCTCAATAGCTATTTTCAGGCATCATACATATGGACCATGACTAATTCGCATCTCCTTGACGTTACTTCGTTTAACATCATGTGTTTCAATATAATTCAAATTGCTTATTTTTCACTCTAACAACAATTTATCACTAAGCCTCAAGGCATTTACTCTATTGTATCATGGTACTCTTTGTCGATGGCAACCTGTAGTGGTTACAGGAAGAAATTAAATTAATTTATGTAATTAAATATTCTTTTTGCGTGTGATAAAACACAATTAACAAAGATAAAAATTCCGAACATGAAGTTTCAAGTTTAAAACCCGAATTTTATTTCACATAAAAACACATATTTTCACAAAAAATTATGTAAATACATATTTTCAGGAAATTTATCATAAACGCATAAATCTTGGAGATTTTTTTTTTTTTACTTAAATTAAATTTTACAAGAAATTTTAAATATTTTAAATAAATCAATTATATCACTCAGAAGTACGGTTGTTTTTTTTTTTTTTTTTTTTTTTTTAGTTCTTGTTGGTTGCTTCGTGTTTCTAAGCGCTGTGTGGTGTATCCGTGATCCATTTTCGTAATAGTATCGCCTCAAGTTCTGAGAACTGCTAGGCAGCATATCAGTGTTATTATTAGAGAATAAATTAACATGGACAAGGAGGAGAGATCTTGCAACACATAATTAGAAATGTTTATTGTTGCTGAAGATGATTTCATTCCACGCTTTGTTTGTGAAACACAACAGATAAGAGCTCGGGTATGAACATTATTTAATTTAAACAAATCTCTCGCCTCTCGCTCATGTCTACCAAGTAAGACAATATATCTTGTTGTGATTGCCTGTTATAGGGCTTCGTCAATCGATATCCTTCAAAATATATACTGAAAGACGGTTATTTAAAAAACGATTTGACTTTCCTATTAGCAAATCTAAGCTTTTTGTGTGACACCATAAAAAAACTCGAAACGTCCAAAAACCTGTTGTCTGAAACAGGGAGGTGCGTGCCGTGGAAATTAAACTAGACTCGCTACCAGGTTCAGAAGCACAATTGAGGACCGTTTTTGCAAAACTTGCTAACTGCAAAATTTGCAAAATTGAGATTTTGGTGGATTCTTAACATAAAGCAGGCCTCTACACGATGTTAAAGTTATCTTAGTAAAATTGAATTATTTCTCTTCATTATAGTGTGTCAAAGTGTGATGGTTGCACCTATAACCTATTTGTCTTCATTCAGTTTTTTGTCTCTCCTGTAAAATTTAGTTTTTTCAGTTAGCAAGTTTTGCAAAAACGGTCCTCAATTACTAAGGGGCAAATTCCAGAATGTGTTTGGGAAAAACAGTGGATATAAAAAACAACACATTGGACACTAGAGTTCAACAACGAACGAGAAAGCAATATAGCGTATTCCGAATCTCACAGGACCGGTGGACAACAATGACGTCACGCTGCAGCGAAATAGGAACAAAACTGCTGGAAGGATCAATCCATACACAATACAGGAACGGTTTACAATAAATATTCATTACTATATCTCATTACAGAGAGCAGTAAATCAATCACCACCACCGAGGAAGACCTTGGAGACGAGTGGAGACGCCTGCCTCAAGAGAACGTGCGATCAGGCACAGTTATGATGTAGTTATAGTTCATGCAGGGGGTGGCAATAATCCATACTAACCTGCTTCCATTGCCAAGTAACCATGTGATTTTCTTTTGTTTGTGCCAAGTGATCACTTTGTTTTACGGCATGTTGTGAAATAAAACTACGAATTGAGTTACATGAGGAGAATTTTAACATCTTTTCTAATTGTTACAAATAAAAAGGCCGTTTTAATATCATTATAGCTTTTGGTTCAGTATGTGCACTAACCACTGAATGACTAAATTTATCTTCTCAGCTGTGCATTTATGTTACCTGTGACAATAATTCACTTGGAGTTCTCTCTGATAACTCGTTTATAGCAAATCGAGTGAATATCAGGACCACAATCATCAACAATCATCAGGACCACAATATATGTCTCTGTTATTTTAAACTGTATACCGCCGCACGAAGAGTGCTGATGAATTCAGCAAAAACCATGAAGACCGCCTCTTTTACATTACACAGTACTTTCAGCCTTATACAGACGTGGACAAATTATTAGCAAAATTGAAGATTTTTATTATATATTTTTACAAAATATGATTCTTCAATTTAGACTACACTTGACATTTTTGCGTATTTCCAAATTATTAGCAAAATTGAAGATTTGTACTGTATACTTTTAGAAAATTTAACTCTTCAATTTGGACTACATTTGATATTTTTGCATATTTACAAATTATTAGCAAAACTGAAGGTTTTTATTATATATTTTTACAAAATTCGATTCTTCAATTTGGAATACAGTTGACATTTTGGATATTTTTTCAAATTATTAGCAAAACTGAAGATTTTTATTTTATAGCTTTACAAAATTTGACTCTTTAATTTAGACTGTAGTTGACATTTTTGCTAATTTACAAATTATTAATAAAATTGAAGATTTTTATAGTATATTTTTACAAAATTTAACTCTTCAATTTAAACTACAGTTGACATTTTTGCATATTTCTATCTACTGTAACGATAGAAATATGCAAAATTGTCAATTGTAGTCTAAATTGAAAAGTCAAATTTTGTAAACAGAATTATCATAAAAATCGTCAATTTTGTTAATAATTTGTCCACGTCTGTATGTGACATGTAAATACTTGCTGCAGTGACGTGTCTTTTATTTAAAGTTCCTTCCGACATTTCCTCATTAATGCTGTCTTTGTAGTCATTACATGTAAATTCAGTACAGTTGTCACAAAATACATTGCGAGTGTAATGTAAACTGACTTAAATAATATAACTGGTAACCACAAGTAACGAAAATAAAATTAGTCTAAAGCTTAATTTAAATACAGCCAACACTACATATTACAGAAAAATAACGTCAACATAATCTAATGTTTAGGTATAGGCCTGTATTTCTTCTGACATCCAACTTCTAAATTCTGTGATGTATGAAGAGTCCACTGCAAGAATGATGGATGTAATTTGGAATACATTTTGCAGGAGAAGCAATTGAAAGTTTGAAATGCTTAGCGCTCAAAGCTTAACTGTGATTTTCCGATCATTACTGGACAATGACTATCAGTGTTAATGCCATATAACTTTGTATGCACATTCTATATGTCTTAAGCTATGCATTGAAAGTCTTGGTTCATTTTCGACAAGAAAGTGACATCCATCATTCTTGCAGTGGGCTCTTCATACTTGTTATGATAATTAATAATTTTCGATCCGGTAAACCAAACCGATAACCATTCTATATCTATACAATAACATTAATGTCTGGTAATCGTAGGACTGCCCCGAACTCTGTCCTATATCCATAGACTTTGCAGTATTCCGTAATCTTTCGTTTTCCTCTTTTCACAAATTTTATTATATTAGCTAAATTTTTCTTAATGTTTTTTTTTTTTTTACAAATTCTATTTTAAATTTTCGTTCTCCATATATATCCTGATTTACAATTGTCTGATCTTGCTTCTCTTATAATAAAATTGTTTCCATTGTGTTCACTCTTCTCTTCGTAATTACTAGAAAGTGGATGCGGGATGACTTATCGTTGAATGTAGGTGCACATTTACTATATGTTACATTTTTTCATTCAGACCATTGGCTCAACAAGTTTAAACGTAAACAGACGACGTCAACATGCTACTGTATCTCCGTCCAGTCAGAAGGAAAAGAAAAATAACGTACTGTAGTACTACCTTGCAAGTTCAGTCCTCGTCATCATTGATGCAATTACCAGCGTTGCAGTAAACGACGATATATTCTCGTAAGTTGTCGAAGCTGAATCGTCTTCGCCTATCGCTTAAACAGTTTTTGTATCGAGAGAATTTCTGAAGGAAAACTCTAAAATGGGAATCACTCAATTTCTTTAGAGGAATATTTGTACTGAGCATCATGTTGCACCCACACCTGTGGAGTAACGGTTAGCGCGTCTAGCCGCGAAACCAGGTGGCCCGGGTTCGATTCCCGGTCGGGGCAAGTTACCTGGTTGAGGTTTTTTCCGGGGTTTTCCCTCAACCCAATATGAGCAAATGCTGGGTAACTTTCTGTGTTGGACCCCGGACTCATTTCACCGGGATTATCACCTTCATCTCATTCAAACGCTAAATAACCTAAGCTGTTGATAAAGCGTCGTAAAATAACCTACTGAAATAAAAATCATGTTGCACGTGTCGTTAGACCCGCACAACTAAATGATGATGATGATGATGATGATGATGATGGTTCCTCAGATTTCATTTCAACGCATTTCCTGTGCGATGTACTGTTGCAATGTTTCTCTATAGCCTGAGTTGTTCTGGTTTTTATTTCAATTTTACATACATTACACAAGATATTGTCTCTCATACTTCTTAATTGCATTTCGTATCTCTAAGCGAATTTAACGTTTTGACTTCGGCATTATGAATGGATCAGCACTACACTATTCAACTCGTACTAAATACTTGTGCAGGATAACACAACTGCACACAATGCGTTGCAATGTCACTATGAACGAATCGGGGTTCCTTCGTTTTGTGAGCTGCTGTACTCGCCAGGTACACAAAAGACGGACGGCGCGGCACGTGCCATATACTCCGATACGAAACAACTTCACTTTTCTTTAAGTCATCCCACATACACTGTCTGGTAATTACTGTTCTGTTGCAATCGACTCAACTCCATACGTGAATACTGATATTAATAACAGAAGAATTTCGAAATTTATACGTGCTATTATGCTTACGAAATCTGTGAAATTCAGAAAAGTAAACAGAATACGTCAATTTCATAGCAGAACTTCGACTTTATGAACCGGACCTGAACACTCAGAATTCCGAGAAGAAGAAGAAAAAAGAAACTTCTCTTATCAGAGGCTTTTCATTTTTCATACTGTCCACAACTATTAATTCACATACAATGAATCGTAGTTCGGGCACAGACTGACGAGTTTCTGAAAATGAAAGTCCAGTCAGTCCTTGAGGAGCATGTTTGCGTTCCACAACATCAATTCTCAGACATCCTCTTTGTATTGTTATTTACTACAATGTCACGAGGATTAAACACAGTGACATAAAAGATATAACCATTTAAAATAATGTCAATGGATGTTGTTATGGATAGCAGAGCTAGAAGAATGTCAAGTGCCAACACATTCCTTGTTCTCTGTGAAGATGCCGTGCAAGGTTGGCTGGTTTCCCGCAGTTTCCTTTCAGTCTTCCTCGTAATCAATTCCTTCAATATTCCTCTAACGCGGTGGTTCTCAATCAATGATAAAATATAATTTTCAGTCCTTCCTTCTTCCCATATTCGCATGTTCTTTCCATCTTTCTGGTAAGCGATCTCAATTTCAAAAAACAATTTTTAAGATCTCAAACTTCGGCTTGTTTCCAATAACTTACTGTCGTTCTACACCTACTGAATAAATTGATGTTAAGGTATATGTAAAGGTAAAAAAAGGTAAAGGAGAGCAGCTGGCTACGGACTGGAAGGTCCGGGGTTCGATCCCAGGTGGTGACAGGATTTTTTCTCGTTGCCAAACTTTCAGAACGGCCCCGAGGTTCACTCAGCCTCCTATAAAATTGAGTACCGGGTCTTTCCCGGGGGTAAAAGGCGGCCAGAGCGTGGTGCCGACTACAGCACCTCATTCTAGTGCCGAGGTCATGGAAAGCATGGGGCTCTACCTCCATGCCCCCCAAGTGCCTTCATGGCATGTTATGGGGATACCTTTACCTTTTACCTTTTTTAACCCAGTAACATGCCATGAAGGCACTTGGGGGGGCATGGAGGTAGAGCCCCATGCTTTCCATGACCTCGGCACTAGAATGAGGTGGTGTGGTCGGCACCACGCTCTGACCGCCTTTTACCCCCGGGAAAGACCCGGTACTCAGTTTTATAGGAGGCTGAGTGAACCTCGGGGCCATTCTGATATGTACACCCACAAAACGCAAAAAATGATGGAAAATTAGAATTTTCAAAATATATATATTTTAATAGAGAATTTTCTCCTCTTTAATTTGATATAGGAATTTTCGATTTATGCCTTATGGTTTTTCAGATAAGTCCCATTTTCCAAAATGCTGCGTCATCAGCCACGGTCATTTAGGCTACTTTTGGAGTGCATTACTTTTGGAGTGATCTTCGCACCAATCAATCCCCTCGTCCAACATTGCTTGTAAAATAAACTTCTTTCTAGTCCCGAAATAGATGCATAGATATCTGGGCATGATCATTAGATTGAAAAAACTTTTTTACATAATGAAGTAATTTATAATCTTTTACTGTTAGTCATAAAACTGTAAATTTGTGTGTTAGTGATGTTGTACGTCATTTTAATAAGAGTTCAAAAGTATAAATTACAATTCTGAGGAGGATGGGCATAAACCCTGGGACAAACACCATCGCAGGATTTGTTGCATCAATGGAAATAGGGACAAAAATGCCAAAAAATACATTCAACACCTGAAGTTAAAACAAGGCGGAGGTATTTGAGAGGCAGAAAGAAGCTGAAACTGGACCGACATGAAGCTGCTTAAGGGGTGACATATGATGATGGAGTCTTCTAGGCTCTGAAAGTTTGTGGCTCATTTCCTGTAAATAGTAATTTTAGAATATTTAATTCTTTTAAACACGATATCTCAGCCAAATATGGTGATACCAAGAAGATGTTGGTGTCATTTTGAAGCTTGGAATGTCCCCCAGTGCCTGACAATGAGTATAATAACACTAGTATAATTAATAATTATCTATGGATTATTTACATGATTTATGCAACATAAAATATTATTGTAAGTTACATATATGGTAATATTTAATTAAATAAATGAAAATAAAAAATAGCTCTATGTCAGGCACTAAAGAATAGTTTTAGCTATAAAACAGTGAAAAAACTGTGGCTCTATCTTAAAAACTGCATGAGCTATCATGTTTCAAGTTGCATGTCAAAATTATAAACAAAATAATTTTTATAAACAATTTAGACATAATTTCAAGGGATCTGTTCACTTCATTCTCTTTCTGGTACATTCTCAATTGTATAAAAATTTTACAGAGCAAAATTATGCAAAACAAAATTTTTTGTATGTAAAGGTGTACATATACCTTAAGTCAACTTATTGTACGTTACAAACTTCGTTATTTTTATAAAAATCCATATTTTTCGCATTGGCTGTCGCTTGTCTTGTTTCTATACTTTATACTTGAACAAAAGTCTTGCGTGATGCTGATTACAAAACCCCAAGTTCATGTATTCGCATGTTTTTTTTTTTTTTTTTTTTTTTAAGGATTATCTATACGGAAGATAAATTTTTGGTTTAATTATATAAGGTCTTGTGTTGCATATATGTGCATGTCTTCTAATTTATTGTAATGTTTAATATTTTAAAACTATTAATCTCTATACGGCATATCAAGTATCGATCGTAATCCTTTGTAACAACCGTCGCGTGAACACAAACAAGCAGGCAGCTGAAGGTAGATGGAATAAGTGAATTCCCGTGTTGATTACGAAACCAACACTCCAACTCCACATGAAGTACTGAGTCAAAGACTAAATTCGTTGATATTTCCTCTTTTACACTTCACGGATTAAGTTAACTATCAGTTCCGAATTCATAGTAAATATTTCCATCTGTTTCTTGTTCTTCATACATTTCGGAATCCCGACTGTCCATACTGATACATCCGTTGTTTCTTCCATTCTATCTACGTGTTATTTTCGGTGAGTGCAATACTTCTGTCGAACTTCACCTATTAAATTAATTTTTGCACTTCGTATTATATCTGTAATTTTCTTACTGAGTACTCACGTTTCGCTTACACTCAAAAGCAGAAGTACAGCCACTGCATTACGAAACTTTATTTTTCTTTCCTTTTCCCGATTTTCGTTTCAAAGTTGTATGAATAGTGCCGCATATTATCTGGAACTTTGACAGATTTGTTTCAAGACTTTTTTTTTCTGTTTCATATTCTGCAATTAATTCATAACTTAGATAATTAAAATTTAAAACTTTTTTTAACGTAAGTCTCTTAAATTTTTTATATCATGGATGATTTTCGTAAAAACGCCATTATTCTTTTTTTTTTTCGAAACTAAATTGTGTACATATTTCACGCAAGTGGTGCGAACATTATTCTAAAGTATTCATTATTTTCTTTCTATTATAACAGCATCGACAGCATATAATAAAATGTTGCTTCAGTTTATCCCATATTGTAAAGTATGTCTAGCACAATTTTAAAAGTTCTGGATACCAACAAGCGTAAGAAACTGTAGTAGTTTTCAAAGATAAATCTCCATCATACACAGATACCTATTTCTCTTTACGAAACATTAACATGATTACCATGCACAGTAATAACAGTGTGACGTGGAAAGATTTTCATTTCACAAAACCATCTCGTCGTGAAAGATATGCAATTCCTCAATTCAAGACCTCAGTCGAGTTTTGCCCACGGGCTGCAAATCATTCATGTATGGAAAGCAGTTTTCTTCAACTTATAAAGAAACGATTAAAATTTATACTCGATATAACTTTAGTGTTTTGACAGGAAAAGTAATTTTGTTCATTTTTAGTGCATATTGATGTCATAAATAATGTAATTAATTTCAGGGGCTTATTCTTTGAGATATTTGAAACAAGAAACTTAATACAATTTTGCTCGTTTTTGCTACCTTTCCGAGAAAAAAAATTCTTTCATATCAAACATTTCTTAACGTGTTTTGGGAAAGCCGTTGATTTAATTTCCAATACGCTCTGTCAATTTTAGAGAGCAGTGTATTATGATAATAAAGGATTGAAAGAATTTTAGCTTTGTTCTTTAAATACGTAGAAATTTGATCCGAACAAATGTGGCATTTTAAAATTCCTTTTCAGAACGAAAAGTTACATTTGTCCGGATCAAATTTCTGCACATTTAAACGACAAAACTAAAATAATTTTATCATAATACACTGCTCTCTTAAACTGACTGAGCATATTGGGAATTACGCCAATGATATTCTTAAAAAATGCTATGATGTGTTTCATACAGGCCTAAAACAATTTTTGTCTCGAAAAGAAAGCAAAAACGAGTAAAATTGTATTAAATTATTTTGTATGAAATATCTCAAAGAATAATACCTTAATTTAATGACATGACTTACTGTTCACCCTGTATATTTGTGAGATTACTTAACAGATTCTTAAGACATGTTTTACCGATCACACAAGCGGAGAGATCTGCTACTTCTCGTAACAGGCCTGAATTTCTATGTTGGTGTTGGTGGTGATGGTAAGCTCGTAATTACTTGATAAGCACAAAAACCACCACACGCGCTCATCACAGTTATTTATACTTTCATTTCCATTGTATATAGAACTTCATGCTATGTTAGGCAAGACTGATACGTAACCTTGAAACTAAGTCGTGGTTTCGACTCAAATTCCATCTATGATTCATTAGTTCACTGTGTATATGTGCTCTGTGATGTCTTCTGGTTGGTATTTCAAATCACGGTGGTCCCATTGTTTATCCGTACAGTATCGGATTGAAAATCTCCCGAAGACGAAAGCTACACGTTAATCTGCTGGTATGCAGAACTGGCAACAAGAAATATTTATAAATGTAATCTTCATCTTACAATGTTTGGATGACGTATATACGTCCGTTTTCTTTCATACCATGGCATGATTGTGACTATAATAGTATTTAATTCATTAATATGTCACATCAACGGACGTATATACGTCATCCAAACATCGTAAGATGAAGATTATATTTGTGAATAATTTCGAGGGAAAAATTGTTCCGGAGCCGGGTATCGAACCCGGGACCTTTGGTTTAACGTACCAACGCTCTACCACTGAGCTACTCGGGAACTCTAACCGACACCGATCCAATTTTTCCCTCTATATCCACAGACCCTCTATATCCACAGACCTCAAAGTGAATATAGAGGGAAAAATTGGATCGGTGTCGGTTAGAGTTCCCGAGTAGCTCAGTGGTAGAGCGTTGGTACGTTAAACCAAAGATCCCGGGTTCGATACCCGGCTCCGGAACAATTTTTCCCTCGAATTTATTCAAATCAACTTTACAGGGAGTTGTACCTGAAATCTTGATTTGCATAATACACGTCACTGTTCGTTAACAGAAAACCACAATTTAAGTCACACGGAGTTAGTGTGCACTCGAAGTTGGTTGCTTGACGGTTGTCAGCCCACTTTGAGGTCTGTGGATATAGAGGGTTAGAGTTCCCGAGTAGCTCAGTGGTAGAGCGTTGGTACGTTAAACCAAAGATCCCGGGTTCGATACCCGGCTCCGGAACAATTTTTCCCTCGAAATTATTCAAATCAACTTTACAGGGAGTTGTACCTGAAATCTTGATTTGCATAATACACGTTACTGTTCGTTAACAGAAAACCACAATTTAAGTCACACGGAGTTAGTGTGCACTCGAAGTTGGTTGCTTGACGGTTGTCAGCCCACTTTGAGGTCTGTGGATATAGAGAGAAAAATTGGATCGGTGTCGGTTAGAGTTCCCGAGTAGCTCAGTGGTAGAGCGTTGGTACGTTAAACCAAAGGTCCCGGGTTCGATACCCGGCTCCGGAACAATTTTTCCCTCGAAATTATTCAAATCAACTTTACAGGGAGTTGTACCTGAAATCTTGATTTGCATTACATTTGTGAAGTTTCTTTCAACCCATAAGCAGTGCTGACTAGATCAGACGCTATGGACAGTACTCTATAACAGAGTCGCCAGTATGAAAGGATAATTCCGAGCCTTTGGCGTGAGACGAACTCGATGGCTCAGTGGTAGAGCGCCTGACCGGAGAACAGGAAGTCGCAGGTTCGATTCCCGCTCGAGGTTGTGAAATTTTTCTTTCATACCATGGCATGATTGTGACTATAATAGTAGATATTTAATTCAAGAAATATTTCTCACGTGAATCAATTTCATTCCCAGAAAAAGATAAAAAAAAAAGCTCCATTAGCAACTGCAGAACTTTTACGTGTCACATCGAAATACAAATAAACACCGGCGAAAACTCAACTAGTAGTTCATACTGATGTATTTCTACCTGTAGCTCTTTATCCTGAAGGAACACGGAAAACAATAGCGATACATCCATAAAAGCTCCCAAACAGACACATTCCCAATCCAAATCAGCTGACTACACTGAGGTTCGCTACGTATCCAGATTTTGAGAAGGCATCTCCACTGGTCCCACTGTTGTGGTAGGAGAATGCCAAGGAATGATAACAGAATGGAGATCGGACGAAATTACGTTGATACCTAACGGGAGAACTCCGAGAAATCTCAAATTGCGATCTTACCAGCCACGACAAGTGTCTCTGGATTTTTCAACAAAAAATTCCCAGCCCTAACCGAGATTCGAACACGGACCGTCTGCATAATAGGCCGAAGGCCTAGCTCTAGATTATTTAGCCACCGCAAAGACTTGTATCTCTGCACTGCACAAAACATATCCAGAGCGTTTCGTAGATTGCGAGATAAGATTGTATTGTATTGTATTGTATTTATTAACATTCCATGGTATTCATACATGCTTACAGCTAGAATATGGAACAAGTCAAAAAACTTAATACTATTGTAAAATCTTAATTTATAGTCACAGTCTAGATGAAATATATACAGAAGAGATTTACAATATAGTCTACTAGTACAACACAAAGTTTTAGTATCAATTTCATAAAGTGTTATTGAATGTCATGAATTCACCTACAGAATAGAAGGCGTGAGAAATTAGGTACTTCTTTAATTTGGCCCTAAATAATCTTATGTTTTGAGTTTCATTTTTTATATCGATAGGGAGGCTATTAAAAACGTTTACTGCCATATAACGCACTCCTTTTTGATAGCACGATAGACTTGCCGATGGAGTATGAAAGTCATTTTTGACGTGTATTTATGCTATGAACTGTTGAATTAGTTACAAAGTTTTCACGATTACATACGAGGAAGACTATTAATGAAAAGATATACTGACAAGCCATGGGCATTATTTGTAGTTTTTTGAAAATAGTCCTACAAGATTCCTAGATTTGGCACCTACTATTATTCTAATTACTCTTTTTTGTAATAGGAATATACTGTTACTATCTGTGGAATTTCCCCAGAATATTATTCCAAAACTCATTACCGAGTGGAAGTATGCAAAGTATATTGTTTTTAAGGTATTGATATTTACTATCTTTTGCATAGATCTAATAGCAAAACAAGCTGAATTTAGTTTGGGGGTAATTTCTTTAATATGAGTTTTCCAATTCAACACATTATCGATTTTTAAGCCAAGAAATTTGGTTGTTGTTGATCTAGAAATGGATTAGGTTAGCTCTGAGCACTTCAGTTCTCAAAGGCTTCCTCACCTATATATGATATCTAACTCTTTTCACCCAATTCTGATGCTCTTCAGTGGAGAAGTTTTCAAAATAATCACAAAGGTTCTAAGAACTGATTTTTATACAGGTACTTGCGAACTCAAGACACCGTTTCAGTCTCTTAGGCCCAAGAGAAACATATCAAGATAGTAGAAAATTTAGGCAGAAAGTTGCTAGTAAATCTGCTTACATTCCTGTCTTTCAGAGGCAAGATTCCTTCAAGTGTCATAAATCTGAGATGCTAACCCCGAAACTTTACTTTCCTTACAATGACAGCCATTATTAACTCTTAAAATTCCATCGTCATGTCAGGTTACAAAGCGCAAATCTCAGACTCGACGGAAAGCATAGTAACTTCTTGACCACTAAGAACTACACAATTTGGAAGAAAATAGCTCCGAAATTCATAACAGCGTCAGCAAGCCGTAAAAACATTCTGAAACAGCTTATGTCACATCTGTTAATATGGAAATCGGTATGGTGCAAGATGTGTTAACAATAATGGGCACAGCTGCACTCGCAGTGAAGAGAAAGTGACTGACAGTGGCGTAGTTTTCGAGATTTTAAAATATTCTGCGTCACTGTTCCTCGTTTGAAAATTAAGAGTATAGTTTGTAGGTCTACAATATATCTCCAGATCTGAAGATTATACCTAAAAGATCTGACTCACTGGAACTGAAGAAAACGCAGTACAACGACAGGAACACTGATAAATATAATGGAAACATATCTATCTTCGTCTCGAAGCTGAAGGAAATATTAAAAAAATGCAACACAAGCTCTTATGAATATACTGAATCAAAGAAAATCTACAAAAGCACATATGAATATAATGCAAATATAGTTACGCGTCAAAACAACTAACATAATTCAATTTAAATCCTGTCCAAATTCAACCTCGCAAATTTCTAGCGCAATAATTAATAATAGATCCCTATTAGAAACAACAACAACCAAATTTCTTGGCTTAAAAATCGATAATGTGTTAAATTGGAAAACTCATATTAAAGAAATTACCCCCAAACTAAATTCAGCTCGTTTTGCAATTAGATCTATGCAAAAGATAGTAAATATCAATACGGTACCTTAAAAACAATATACTTTGCATACTTCCACTCGGTAATGAGTTTTGGAATAATATTCTGGGGAAATTCCACAGATAGTAACAGTATATTTCTATTACAAAAAAAGAGTAATTAGAATAATAGTAGGTGCCAAATCTAGGGAATCTTGTAGGACTATTTTCAAAAAACTACAAATAATGCCCATGGCTTGTCAGTACATCTTTTCATTAATAATCTTCCTCGTATGTAATCGTGAAAACTTTGTAACTAATTCAACAGTTCATAGCATAAATACACGTCAAAAAATGACTTTCATACTCCATCGGCAAGTCTATCGTGCTATCAAAAAGGAGTGCGTTATATGGCAGTAAAAATTTTTTAATAGCCTCCTTATCGATATAAAAAATGAAACTCAAAACGTAAGATTATTTAGGGCCAAATTAAAGAAGTACCTAATTTCTCACGCCTTCTATTCTGTAGGTGGATTCATGACATTCAATAACACTTTATGAAATTGATACTAAAACTTTGTGTTGTACTAGTAGACTATATTGTAAATCTCTTCTGTATATATTTCATCTAGATTGCGACTATAAATTAAGATTTTATAATAGTATTAAGTTTTTTGACTTGTTCCATATTCTAGCTGTAAGCATGTATGAATTCCATTGAATGTTAATAAATACAATACAATACAATCCCAGTCATAAGACAAAATCACTTACTTGAAAAATGCTTTCATCACTGTAAAGAAGTACTTACGAATATACTCAAAACTTCTCAGCCAGTGAAAAAAACAACCATAAATCAAAATGAAAAATGTAATATTATTCAATCATATGACTTATTTTAATGTAAATTATAAATGTAACATTTTTAATAAACAAAATGTAAATTTAAAACTGTATAATTTACATTAAAATAAGTCATATGATTGAATAATATTTTTCTTTTTGATTTAGTACGGTACTTGACTTTTTGGAATTTTGCAAAAATGAACTCAAAATCAACAATAAGACGAAAGAGCTCATGAACATACCGGACATGGATCTCAGTCCATGGAACTGGAAAGAAAACAAACACTAAGAAATATACCACCAACAAGTCTGTTACTGCAGCTGAAGAAAATCTTCAACATTACTACAAAGGCATCCATGAATATACCAGAAGCATATCTCGTCCTTATAAGTGAAGAAAATGTTCACCACTACCTCACAAGTACTCTTCAACATACTGAAGAGTTCCCCAGAAATACTGTAAGAGCACTCATGAATAAACTGGAACATAATTGCACCTGCGAAGCTGAAGGAAATCTTCAGCATTACAACAGAAGCAATCGTGGATATAGTGGAAACATATTCGTCACTGGAACTAAAGAAAATCCTCAGTATTACAACAAAAACACTCAGAAATATCCTACAAATATATGCGTCAATGAAACTGGTGAGAATCCTCAGCATTCTAAGAGTATTCGTGAAAATAGGCCCGCGTCAACTGACGAAAATATTCAACGACACAACATGAAATCATGTTTACTGCAAATAAAAATTATAACGATTACAGAAGTGTCTCGGAAAACATTAGTCATGATACTGTAGCGATTAGAATAACGTGTAATGTGAATAACCTATTCAGGAGGACATAATGCGCAAAACTAACACAGAACGAGTGATACAATTCAATGATAAGCTTTTATTACATCGACATTTCAGGGAAAGTGAAGGTCGTCATACAGAGAGCAGTTATCTTGCGAGCCTTAGTGACAAAAAGCAACAGATGAAGAAATGTAAGTCAGGATACAATGGAGATGGAACTGTGGGAAATAAGGTTACATAATTAATTACTAACCTCACACTTTATATTCTTTCTAAACATAATCATGAATCCTCAAGGCAGACGACTACAATGGATGGCACATCAACAACAAATGATGTAAATATAAATACGTACAAGGACAAATCACAAAGGATGAACGCGTTGCAAATGATACGAATAAAAATGTTATCTTGCTTATAAAAAAGAAGTAGATACAGCATGCAAACTGCATCACATGATTATAACGGTTAACAAAATATTTTTAAAACATTATAGAACGAAATCTCTAATAAAACTGCATAAAACAATTATTTACTAATTTGTTTCTAAGTAAATAAGGTCTATGCTTGTCTATGCGGATGACGTGAATATGTTAGGAGAAAATCCACTAACGATTAGGGAAAATACGGGAATTTTACTTGAAGCAAGTAAAGAAATAGGTTTGGAAGTAAATCCCGAAAAGACAAAGTATATGATTATGTCTCTTGACCAGAATATTGTACGAAATGCAAATATAAAAATTGGAAATTTATCCTTTGAAGAGCTGGAAAAATTCAAATACCTGAGAGCAACAGTAACAAATATAAATGATACTCGGAAGGACATTCAACGCAGAATAAATATGGAAAATGCGTGTTATTATTCGGTTGAGAAGCTTTTATCATCCAGTCTGTTGTCAAAAAATCTGAACGTTAGAATTTATAAAACAGTTATATTACCGGTTGTTCTACATAGTTGTAAAACTTGGACTCTCACTTTGAGAGAGGAACATAGGTTAAGGGTGTTTGAGAATAAGGTGCTTCGGAAAATATTTCGGGCTACGAGGGATGAAGTTACAGGAGAATGGAGAAAGTTACACAACACAGAACTGCACGCATTGTATTCTTCACCTGACATAATTAGGAACATTAAATCTCGACGTTTGAGATGGGCAGGGCATATAGCACGTATGAGCGAATCCAGAAATGCATATAGGGTGTTAGTTGGGAGGCCGGAGGGAAAAAGACCTTTGGGGAGGCGAGACGTAGAAAAAAATGTTATGTTTTATTTAACGACGCTCGCAACTGCAGAGGTTATATCAGCGTCGCCGGATGTGCCGGAATTTTGTCCCGCAGGAGTTCTTTTACATGCCAGTAAATCTACTGACATGAGCCTGTTGCATTTAAGCACACTTATATGTCATCGACCTGGCCCGGGATCGAACCCGCAACCTTGGGCATAGATGGCCAGCGTCGAGACGTAGATGGGAAGATAATATTAAATTGGATTTGAGGGAGGTGGGATATGTTGATAAAGACTGGATTAATCTTGCTCAGGATAGGGACCAATGGCGGGCTTATGTGAGGGCGGCAATGAACCTCCGGGTTCCTTAAAAGCCAGTAAGTAAGTAAGCAAGGTAAGAACATAACAAAAAGTTCAGCCGGCGAAACGAAATGCTTGAAAACAGAGAAAAAGACAAATTAATGTTAAAACCAAAAATGAAATAAGATCGACATTTACTGTATCTAGAAATCGCGCCTCAGCGCCGTGGTGTAAGGACTGTAAGGCATCACTTCTGAGTGCTATGCTGGTTCGAGTCCTTGTCGAGAAGAATTTTTTCCCAGTGTACGGGACCTGTGCCCACCCAGTACTGTTATGAATTTGGGGAGCTACGATACGTAGCAAAATCCGATTTCGAAAACCAGCTACAATGTCTCACTAGGAAGTTCGTCGTGCTGAGGACACGTTACCCCCATACTGGTTGGATGATAGTTCACCTTTGCGGAAGAGGTCGTGACGAAAATACAGAACGATCAAATAGTTTAAATTAAATTATAAATCAAAGCAATCGAATAAGAACGTGAAAATCGAAAACTCCTTAAGACTCTAGAAGACAAATGACTGGCAGTAAACTGTGAGAAAAAAAAATATCACTGAAAAGGCGGACTGTGGCAGGAGATGGAATGGAACTGTAAAAGCAGGGCAATGACGTTAAGAATTGGATCTACTCTGGTGAGGGCACAGTCCAGGAGCAAATTTACGACAATACGAGTCACTTTAACTAGCAGGTCAAGGGTCACGGGTCCGGGTGTTGACATAAACATGCATCAAGTAAGAATTGCATTTCCTATTATTCTCGTGGGAGAATGTTTCCTTTACACAGTGCAGACGAATGTACGAGGAGCGGTGTAAATGAGAATTCACGAAATTAGTGTATACATGCAGTAGATACCGCAAATTCTATTTAATTTTCGCTTAATGAGATTACGGAGACGTAGGTTCAAATTCCGGCAGTGAAAGTGCAATTTGTAGTGTACAAGACGATTCTGTTGTAGCTTTCCTGGAATAGGCCCTCCCGGCCCGCGGGTTCGAGCCTTAAAGAAGCGCAAATCATTTTTTCTGGCGAATCGTATACCAATTGAATTTTTATGAAGCACCTTCGTTCGTACCTTTAGGGCTGTATTGTTTATTACAAATCAGGAACAGCCACTGTATTTACAAAATATGGCTATGCAAATCTAGTCTTTCAGGTGAAGCTTCCTGTAAAGCAGATTTGAATAATTTCAAGGGAAAAATTGTTCCGGGGCCAGGTATCGATCCCGGGACCTCTGGCTGAACGTACCAGCGCTCTCCCAACTGAGCTACCCGGAAACTCCACCCGACACCGTCTCAACTAGACTAGACTAGATTTCCATAATATATACGTCACTGTGTACGTTAACAGAAAACCACAATTCCAAGGCACACAGAGTTTGTGTGCACTCGATGTGGGTCTCTGGCGTTTCGTCAGCCCACGCGAGTTGTGTGGATATAAAGGGAAAAGTTGAGACTGTGTCGAGTGGAGTTTCCGGGTAGCTCAGTTGGGAGAGCGCTGGTACGTTCAACCAGAGGTCCCGGGATCGATACCTGCCCCGAAACAATTTTTCTCTTGAAATTATTCAAATCTGCTTTACAGGGAGCTTCACCTGAAAGACTAGATTTGTATAATATATACGTCACTGTGTACGTTAACAGAAAACCACAATTCCAAGTGACACAGAGTTTGTGTGCACTCGATGGCGTTTCGTCATCCCACGCGAGTTGTGTGGATATAAAGGGAAAAGTTGAGACGGTGTTGGGTGGAGTTTCCGGGTAGCTCAGTTGGGAGAGCGCTGGTACGTTCAACCAGAGGTCCCGGGATCGATACCTGGCCCCGGAACAATTTTTCCCTTGAAATTATTCAAAATATGGCTGCTTCGAGACTTTCAATATTGCAAATTTATGAAACAATAATTGCTGCTCTATTACGTAGTACAAGATTTCAATTGTCACCGCTAGGAGCACTGATTTACAACACTGTTGCCATTTCTTATAGAATGCCCTAGTATTTCGCTATATGCTCTGTAGGTTCATAAAGTATCTCTGTCAACAATATTAATAAAGTAGGTCTATATCTTAAATCTGGTCTTCAACGTGGTCATTTTCATGTTGACCTTTCTACCAAATCATGTCATCCTTAATAAGAAGTGTGACCCAAAATATCCGAGAATTAAAAACCCTGCACAAACCAGTAGTGACATGAACCTGCTTCACTACGTGTATCCTCCAATCACCTGGTCGTAATTGGTGTCTTTTAAGTGCACGTGTTCTCGAGTTCAGCTGTATTCTTTACAGCGAGTTATTATGTTTCTGAAATTGTCGAAATGGTTGACGTTAGGGATTAAAGATGACGTTAAGAACGTTTTGAGATGTCTAAGGGAAAAAGTGAGGCACAAATGACCTGAGATATGGAAGAAATGAGACTGGATGCTGCGTCATGACATAGCGCTACACACATCTCGCTCGTTGTGAGGAAAATCCTGACCAAAAATAACATGGCCACTATTCCCTACAAAGCTTACTCGCCTGACCTGGTCTCCTGAGACTTCTACCTCTGCCTTAGCATGGAACTTGAATGCTGAAAGGGGAGTGTTTTGATCTCTTCAAGATCCTAACGGAATCGGTGTTGAACGAGCTAAAATCGGCTGAATTTAACCAGTGCTTCGAAAAGTGGAAAAATCGCTGGAACCGTTGAATACAAGCCCAAAGTGACTACTGTGAAGATGACAATGAAAATTAGGCCCTAAATAAAGTATTTAGGCTTTATCAACAAATTCTCGGTCATTTTGAGTAGTACCTCGTGCATCTTTCTTGTGCTGTCAAGTATACAATTTCACTTGTGTTCTCTTAATTTAATGTTAGATACCACATCACTTTACATAGCACATAAATTTAGTTCATGGGATAAATTATGGACCGTTACCGTTACTTTTGTTCCCTCTGCATTTGCATTAATTAAAAGAATAGTTTTATTTTTCTATACTTTCTTCATGTAACAGTACTGAGGCTTCCAAGACGTTAAGTCCATTGAAACCATGTCCATATGACTTATGTCCTCTAATATTTTTGTCCACTTTCATTTATGTCCACATTATTTAAGTCCACTTTCATATCAATTCCTTTTGTACCACTGGAAGATGTTCAGGCTGTTTTTGATAACCTTATAGATAGTGTTGAGCCTGACGTAATGGATTTAGCATTGTACATGAAAATAACTTACATCCGAGGAACACCTGCTCGAGGAAGGAGAATAGCAATGCCACCTAGATTCGCACCTGAAATATAGAACACTTATAATCAGGTTCTGGCAGGACAACATCGAACAACTAACGTAGTTGAGGGCTGGCACAATCGTTTTCAGAAACACATCGTCACATATCACGCATCGGTCTGGAAATTCATGGAATTTATCAAGAAAAACCAAAGGAATAATGAAATTATCATAATTAAATTGTTTGGCGGGCATTTGAATGTGCGACACCCTATTAAAAGATTGTACCTACAAAATTTAAGTTGAGTAGAAGACATTGTTCGGAATTACAACCACTACAACGAAGAAGGACACATCAGTACTTACCTCAAAGCTATTAGTTATCATCTGAAGCTGTATGAAGATGAACAGGCAGAAGAGATTGAGTAGAGAATTGAAGTAAATTTGTAGATGGACATAATGTATTGTACAATCATGTAGTGGACGTAAAAATGTGGACATAAAATTAGTAGATGGATATAATGTATTGTACAATCATGTAGTGGACGTAAAAATGTGGACATAAAATTTGTAGTTGGAAATAATGTATTGTACAATCATGTAGTGGACGTAAAAATGTGGACATAAAATTTGTAGTTGGAAATAATGTATTGTACAATCATGTAGTGAACGTAAAAATGTGGACATAAAATTTGTAGTTGGAAATAATGTATTGTACAATCATGTAGTGAACGTAAAAATGTGGACATAAAATTTGTAGTAGGAAATAATGTATTGTACAATAATGTAGTGAACGTAAAAATGTGGACATAAAATTTGTAGTTGGAAATAATGTATTGTACAATCATGTAGTGAACGTAAAAATGTGGACATAAAATTTGTAGTTGGAAATAATGTATTGTACAATCATGTAGTGAACGTAAAAATGTGGACATAAAATTTGTAGTTGGAAATAATGTATTGTACAATCATGTAGTGAACGTAAAAATGTGGACATAAAATTTGTAGTTGGAAATAATGTATTGTACAATCATGTAGTGAACGTAAAAATGTGGACATAAAATTTGTAGTTGGAAATAATGTATTGTACAATCATGTAGTGAACGTAAAAATGTGGACATAAAATTTGTAGTTGGAAATAATGTATTGTACAATCATGTAGTGAACGTGAAATTGTGGACATAAAATTTGTAGTTGGAAATAATGTATTGTACAATCATGTAGTGAACGTAAAAATGTGGACATAAAATTTGTAGTTGGAAATAATGTATTGTACAATCATGTAGTGAACGTAAAAATGTGGACATAAAATTTGTAGTTGGAAATAATGTATTGTACAATCATGTAGTGAACGTAAAAATGTGGACATAAAATTTGTAGTTGGAAATAATGTATTGTACAATCATGTAGTGAACGTAAAAATGTGGACATAAAATTTGTAGTTGGAAATAATGTATTGTACAATCATGTAGTGAACGTAAAAATGTGGACATAAAATTTGTAATTGGAAATAATGTATTGTACAATCATGTAGTGAACGTAAAAATGTGGACATAAAATTTGTAGTTGGAAATAATGTATTGTACAATCATGTAGTGAACGTAAAAATGTGGACATAAAATTTGTAGTTGGAAATAATGTATTGTACAATCATGTAGTGAACGTAAAAATGTGGACATAAAATTTGTAATTGGAAATAATGTATTGTACAATCATGTAGTGAACGTAAAAATGTGGACATAAAATTTGTAGTTGGAAATAATGTATTGTACAATCATGTAGTGGACGTAAAAATGTGGACATAAAGTTTGTAGTTGGAAATAATGTATTGTACAATCATGTAGTGAACGTAAAAATGTGGACATAAAATTTGTAGTTAGAAATAATGTATTGTACAATCATGTAGTGAACGTAAAAATGTGGACATAAAATTTGTAGTTGGAAATAATGTATTGTACAATCATGTAGTGGACGTAAAAATGTGGACATAAAATTTGTAGTTAGAAATAATGTATTGTACAATCATGTAGTGAACGTAAAAATGTGGACATAAAATTTGTGCAATTGGACTAAAATAAAATGGACATATACTTCATTGGACATATATTTACGGACATAGTGTAGTGGACATTTATGTAATGGACATAATAAAATGGACATTAAAATTGTGGACATTATAAAAAGGACCTAACGTCTGTGCTTCGTACTGAGATAGTAAAGTACCAGGTTCAGATTTCAATTATTACTATATCACTACTACCATCTCCATGACAACCAACAGTACCACCTGCTGCTACTCGCCTCTTTATTTGACAAAGTTAAAAGGAGAAATTAAAATGTACGCAAAATTAAGACAAATGCATGCATATCCGCACACTGAAGAAGATTCTACAAAATCTAACCTTAAAGTAACAGCATATTAACTATATACAGTTTTCATTCTAACTTCAAATTTATAATTAATGATGTCAAAGTTGCATAATAATCAACAACTTTGGTACAGAAAAAAGAATCAGTTAAGACCAAATTTATGAATGAATGTGATTTCCTATACCATAATCGTATTAAATACCCGCAGAGATCAAAGTGCACTGACACTAAAACGACATGATTTCATTGTACATATTTTTTGCAGGACGACGTGCCCTTCAGACTGCGTGCGTAAGCACTGAACTACTTCTGGATTGCACAATCCATTCGCTCTTTTTTTCTTCTTTCCATTGCTGGTTTCGTATTAAAGAAGTACAAGGCTCGCACAGCAACAGGAACCGAACAAAGGAAATCCAATAAATCAGCGCTGCTGCTAACACTACAGCCCTAAAAAGCTGCTCGATTTAACGCTAAAAGCCGGTTGTTGTAAGTAGCGGAAGGGTGCGCACGAAACTAAATTCACCAAGTGATGGTATATATGGAGCTGAAGTTACAGACATTCGCAGGGAACGCAAGTATTCCACAAAATATGTATGTATGTATGTATGTATGTATGTATGTATGTATGTATGTATGTATGTACGGGCTATTCCATATGAAATCGATCAGTAAAAAACCTCGCATTTTTTATACTCTAATTTTTTCCCTATTTATACAAGGTGCTGAGGAGAGTGCATTTTCAAAAATATACTATCGAAAGTCAAACGATTTTCGTATTATTGAGAGACAAATTTAACGTATTTCATAAAAACAAGCCTCTTTCAGCGCTCAGAACTCTGGAACCATTTACTGCAGAACATTGAATGAGAGCTTATTTTGAAGCTGACATTTGGTAGGTTGTGTTAAGAAGTAATCCTTGTTTTTATTGTACACAGAGAGACAGATAATCTGATTTTACTTACTTTTAGGCTCTTTGCCCATTTGTAAAAATGTAAAAAATATTGAGAAAAAACCTTGCATTATTAAGAGGGATTCGGCATTGTTTGCTTAGTGGCTCGGCAATAAGTTTCGAGGGTATTAAATAAATTATTTTCACACGCCTAGACTTGAACGGCGCAGTACCCCACACACTGGTCGAGAGCTGAAGATAAGCGAGCGTTGGGCGTCATTTTACTCCTGTGTTTATGAAAAACCTGTGATGAAGCTAGCCCAGCCATGACTGCTAGACGACACATCACGTGTTTGTCTCCTGGCCTTGCTTGTCTCGACTACCTACAGTCAGCTGGTTATTTCACGCGCGTACTATTTATTTCTTGTATTTGATATTTTCAATACTTTCTTATCAACGTACCACCAGTAAAAATATGTGTTTATTTGTAATTCCAATGCGGAATCTAACCATATATTTTAAAAATATTTTTTCGTGGGCAAAGGCGTCTTAATGAAGAGAAATCTAAATTTCTCCATTTCCATAAAAAGTAAGAAAAACTGTTTACATGTCAATATAAACTATAATTTCTCAGCATCAAAATAAACCATGATTCTGATCACTGGGTGAAAGGGTTTCGGAGCCACAACGGTTTAAAATTGCTAATTTTATGAAAATACGATAAATTTAAATATTTTTAATTTAAACACTATGAAGTTCTGATGCCTCAAACTTTGCACAAAGCATTGTATCACAGTTGTCAACGGATAGAAAAAGTTTCATTGTATTTAAAAATTGCAAGGTCAATTTTCTCTATATTTCGGTCGATTTGAGATGGAATAGCCCGTATGTATGTATGTATGTATGTATGTATGTATGTATGTATGTATGTATGTATGTATGTATGTATGTGTGTGTGTATGTGTGTGTATGTGTGTGTATGTATGTATGTATGTATGTATGCATGCATGCAACAAGCACACTGTTTTAAGGATGACGGAGATCCTGATTTAAATTCCGCTTACTATAAAGTGTAAATTTTTATTTCCTTGGTTACTCATGGCTTCTCTACTTTCATTTGACTTTCCATTGTAATCTCATCACGTCCCCATGAGGAATTTCCTAGCTCTATTATCCACCATAAAAAAGCAATAAGACTTGCATTCAAACTTATGCTTAATTGGGATGGTGATGATTTACGTCTTCATATCTTCATAGCTTAAAGTGATAGAGGGGTGATTCGAGATCATAATAATTATAAACATCGTCAGGGACAGTCTATGAAATGCATCACGATAGATTTGTAAGTACCACTTAGTAACGCAACTGGTGTCCTAATTCTTAAAACATTTTATGACGAAGTCCCTTACATATCTCCTCAGGATTTCGAACTATAGAACAATAAAACGCGATATTCATTCATTCTAAAACCCTTAAAGTTATGTAGCTTGAAACTGTCACTAGTAAAGTAGCTTCAACGCATAGCTAGAAGCATAAAATATGCTGCCAACACGTTAACTCTATATGTCGGATAATACTTCAAATGGATTGGTAAGCCTTGAGTGTATTACGGTTGTAGTGTCATGGATTATTATTATTATTATTATTATTATTATTATTATTATTTCAGAAGGAAAGACTGTACAAGACAAATAAACATGAAACTGCCAGAAACCACTTTTTTAAGCCAGGGATACTGAAGACAGCATTCCCGGGACCATTCTGAAATCGATTCTTGCGATCAGCAGTCACTTTAAGCAATATATTTAAATTTAGTAAATAGGCCTAATGCTATATTTCATTTACTACTTATTCTTTTTTTTTTTTTTCGTATATTCCTGATTTTTCAAGTTAACCCATATCTGCCTAGTGTTGCGTTTTCGCAACAGTCTGTATTAACTATTGTTCTGCAAAAATGCAAAGGAATGAATTACAAAATTAACTTGTATTTCATTGCTGTGTATACTAGAAGAATCAAAGGAGCCTGCAGCACAATAATTAACTTCCATTTCAGTTTCTTGTGGCGGTGCGAAAAATTATGAAAATATTTAAAAAAAAGTCTTGGGCATAAATGGGTTAATAGAATGTTCTACATGAGAAATCCTGGCGGCTGATGCAGACTCCACTTTTCGTTGGATCCCCCTGTAGAATGGACAGAAATCTAACTGTTCGGATATCAAGGAACAAGTCATCCAGAGGAATGAGAGAAATCGGTCGTCCAAAGAAAAGTCAGAAAAAGTGGAGTGGCAGGAGGTTTTTCCATCGTATCGGTAAGCTTGTAGTTAAAAGTGGATTACGGGCAAGAAGTATATTTAATTGATACGAGGTGTATAGGTAAAACCAGGGTGTATGTATTTATGCAGGCATGTGTATGCGTGCGTGTGTTACCCAGTGCATTTAGTTTACACATACAACTTCCAAAAAAGAGCGAGACGAAATCCCAAACGTTATCAGCCTGGTAAATACCAGAGAGATGGTTCAGAAAGTTTTGTGTTATCAAGTATCACGGACCATCCCTGAACAACTGGAAATCTTAACGAACAACATGTCGTGACCATCCCTCGTCTGCTAGCGATGCTCGCCATCGGGGCATCAATTCACAATTACCAGGAACAATTCCACATGTCGGTGACGGCGGACTTCGCAACTGGGCGTTCCCGCCTGGCGCCAACGCACGGCCGTGAGAGAAAGAGTACCGGTAATCTTGCTGTTTATTTGTACTCGACAACACCAAACCTCTGTCACCCTATAACCATATTTCAATGGCTTGAAATGTTATGCCGTGAGAAGAAAGTTAAAGGTAAATTTAGACTATTTACGGAATAAATTCGGAAATGTTGAGGAAAATGACAGAATTCCTTATCCTCCGATGTCTGCCACAAGCACCACTCCAGTTAATACCAGGTTCACACAATTATACAACACTCTAACAATGAGCTACCAGAGGAGTTGTAAAACCAGGAATAGGCAGGGGCAGTGGGAATGTTGTGGACTCATAAAAGAAATGGATTATTATACTGTATAATAAATTTTACCAGAGGTTTGTATTTCGAATAGCAATTGTATAATTGAAGGGTTTTTATAAAAAAAAAATAACCATAGGGTAGTCCAAAAAATGCAAATTTGAGATATTAAACATATTAAGGTGAGCGTATTGTAGCGGCTATCTACTGAATTAGTTGTTGGGGGGGGGGGGAAACACCATAGGCCTATGTTATAGGAAGGGAAATTTTCAGTGATTTTCATAAAACCATAATCCAAAGACTTTTTTGTGTGGAAAGTCATTGTCCAGCCAAGACGATGGTAGCATTTACAAATATCCCATTCATGTCTCTTGAAACATTTATCCATACAATTTTAAACTGTAGCAGATTGGCAATACTGCTTCTTATGAATGCGGCAGAAGCCACCTCAGAGAAAAATACTTTGGCACGTGAATTGTTGTATTAGCTATGGAGTCATCTTTAGGTGCAGAAGTAAACCCATGGAAGAAATGTAAGCAACGAAAGGAGAAGAAACAGGATATAATAAAGAAAAAGAAGATTAAGAGACAGTATTTTTTCTTAAAACAATCATGGTCCACAGTTACCTGCATTTACACACGTATTTCTATGAGGCAATTAAAATTATAAATGTACTTCAGTTTTCCGAAGTTTCTACAGGGTGTTTCCGAGGTGGTGTTACAAACTTTCAGGGATGATGGCGAAGGGCACATGTATCAATTTGAGATAAGGAACCCTGGTCCGGAAATGACTGAGTCGAAAGTTACAAACAAAAATAGTTCTGTGGAAATGAAATAATTTTATTCCTCTGTACACCTTATTTATGTGTATTTATCTGTACATCTTACACATACTGTATTCATCTGACACTGTTTACGTTGTCTACTTACAGTATTCCATTCAGTGCGCTGCCTGAGGGGTGGGGACAGGAAACTACACTAAAGCAATGCAGATAGCGTAATGTGTAACGGACATGGTCGGTCCTGATATGCACGTCTGTAGACAGCAGTGTATGTGTACAAGTAGCAGTGACCAGTCGATCAGTCCTAGTGAAATGGAGGAGTACACGAGAGCGGAATAAGCAGACCTGATTTTCAAATACGGATGAGCCAATGGGAACAGTAGACAAGCTTACAGATTGTATCAGGTAAGTACCCACGTAGGAGACATCCGTCCCATATCATTTTTCCACGACTGTTCCAAAAGTTAAGGGAAGGAGGGCACGTGGTGCCAAATTACAATTTAATTTCCACACAACTATTTTTGCTTATAACTTTCGACTCAGTCATTTCTGGACCATGGTTCCTTATCTCAAATTGATACATGTGCCCTTCGCCATCATCCCTGAAAGTTCGTAATACCACCTCGGAAACACTCTGTATAACACCTTAAGAAACGGCATGATGAATTTCATACTTGAAGTGAAAACACCCATGGTAGTTAGATTTTTTTGTTTCTCCTAGAAATTTATGTAGGCCTATTTGGACTATGGTTGTTTTTTTAACCCTTCAATTAATAAATAACATGTATAAGAACAAAATATTGCACGATACCATTTATTATACCTAGCTATAATAATAAAATTCTAATGCAAACGTTTAAATTTCATACAGCACGTTACATCACAAACTACTGTGTTATCAGCTTGAAGTGTCGCATATCTGTTTAAAGCAGGAGCGTAATACTTTAATAAATAATTAATAGTCCCTTTAAAATATAGGGGCGTTTAACTCAGAGCGAGAATCTGTTTGAGTCGTGATCAGAGGCGAAGTAAACAAAGGAGCTCACAGTGATGGGTCAGTGCTATAGAAAACTTTGTGTAATTTTTATTAAATATGACAAGTTAATTTTTTTCTGAGATATTCAACAAAACTGAGTTTACGCAGGCCTATATTCAGTTGCTGCGCTTAATTGATTGCGGGAATACAGTATAAATATGTCATAATATGGCTTTCGACTCATTTTTCTGCTTTCGTGCAGAGGAATTTCCACCTTTTGAAAACTATAACGTTAACTGCAATAGGCATTTTTTAAGAGTTCTCGTTCAAAAATAAATTGCAGTGGTAGTGGTAGTAGTAGCAGTATTTTATTTAACAGAAATTGAGATTGAAACTTTAGCACACGTCTTGGGATTCTGTGAACAGGGATTGCTCTTGAAGAACTCTAGGCATCATCTTGTAAGATCCAAAATTGCTGTCGCATTAAGAAATAAGGGCTGGATAGTAGAAGAAGAAATCTCCATTCTAGCTGAAAATGGGTTAGCGAGACGAGTAGATATTTTAGCGTACAATGCTGACACTAAACAGGGCATCATTGTGGACCCCACGATACGTTTTGAAGTAGAATGTCATCAGTCAGCCGAGGTCCACCTTGAGAAGAAGTCGATCTATGAGCCTACAGTCAACTATTTCAAGCTGAAATATGCCTTAATTCACGTTGAGGTATTCGGCTTGCTCATAGGTGCTCGAGGGACTACATCAGCTTTTTTCGAAGAATTTCGACGGCAGTTTGCTCTGCCAACATCTCTGAGGGATGACATTGTGATAATTGTGTTTAAAAAATCCTGCCAAATCCTAATTAATCACATGGTGCCACATTAATAGCAATTGTAATTTTTCACGACCTTTTGTTTGTTTCCCTTCTTTAAAATTTAATATCTATGTTTACATATGTATAATAATTTTTTGAGGATATACTGCGTCCGTAAGGGCTACCCTCAATGGGGGGCAGCAGTTTAATATTATTATTATTATTATTATTATTATTATTATTATTATTATCTTGGAGCAACAGTAACAAATATAAATGACACTCGGGAGGAAATTAAACGCAGAATAAATATGGGGAATGCGTGTTATTATTCGGTTGAGAAGCTCTTATCATCCAGTCTGCTGTCCAAAAATCTGAAAGTTAGAATTTATAAAACAGTTATATTACCGGTTCTTCTGTATGGTTGTGAAACTTGGACTCTCACTCTGAGAGAGGAACATAGGTTCAGGGTGTTTGAGAATAAGGTGCTAAGGAAAATATTTGGGGCTAAGCGGGATGAAGTTACAGGAGAATGGAGAAAGTTACACAACACAGAACTGTATTCTTCACCTGACATAATTAGGAACATTAAATCCAGACGTTTGAGATGGGCAGGACATGTAGCACGTATGGGCGAATCCAGAAATGCATACAGAGTGTTAGTTGGGAGACCGGAGGGAAAAAGATCTTTAGGTAGGCCGAGACGTAGATGGAAGGATAATATTAAAATGGATTTGAGGGAGGTGGGGTATGATGATAGAGACTGGATTAATGTTGCACAGGATAGGGACCGCTGGCGGGCTTATGTGAGGGCGGCAATGAACCTTCGGGTTCCTTAAAAGCCATTTGTAAGTAAGTAAGTAAGTAAGTATTATTATTATTATTATTATTCTGCGTCGAAATTCAAAGACAAATGTATTTAGAGGTTCCTATCATAAACAGAGTTACAGTAGGTACATATTTTACACAGTACTCCTCCTCATTTTTGCCAACCTCCGGGATAGAACAACCAGTCACGGACAGTAATGCAATATCGACGTTGAAACAAAAATCCCAAAAGAACCGATTTTCGATTTCGAACACGGATATAAGAAGAAAAATACTTTTAAAATGGTTATTATGGCAGATTAGAGTACATAAGTTGCTGAACCTCCTCCAAAAAATGATGTATAGGCTATATTATGTAGTAAAGTAATAAAGAAGTGAATGAGAGAGACGGCCGGGCAAAAAAAAAAGTTCAAGCTAGAAAGAAGACCAACAACTGTAGTACATAACTTTCAGCCAGTTTTTAAGCACACATCAGATGAAAATCATTTCCCTAAAATATTTCCTTCAACTTTCCCACCCAGAATGTAAGGCTGGCATTGTGAGGAGATATGCTCCACAATTTCCAAACCATACAGTAAATGTTTAAAAGCGCTCTTCCAGCAATATGTGAAGCTAAATTGTAATACATTAGGACAGTATTCCAATAATGGTCCGTCGTAATTTATGCAAAGTTTCTATGTAAAGATCAGGATTATTTTTTTCGTTTTTGCGGATGAAATCAATCAATAAAGTTCATTCTTATTCCAGAATACTGTTACCATCATTTCACAGACAGCATATGCCCGGATTAAATGTTTAAACAAGTTCTGGAACATCCTCCTCACAGTCCCGATCTTTCTCCTTCTGATTTGCATCTGTTTGGAAAGCTGAAGGAACGTCTTTCAGAAAAATGATTTTCATCTGATGAAGTGAAAGTGAGACGATAAAGTGGCTGGAAATTATGAACGGCAATTTTTATGCAGAGAGTAGACTATTTTGAAGTTAGTGTCACACCGGGACAAATATTTAAACAAGGCCGGAGCAGTATGTGAAAAATGAGTACCTGTAGTCTAAGCAATAATCTTAATTTTGTTATAATCACGAATAAAAAATAAGAATACAATTCCCATTCTTTTTATGTGCAACTTACATTTAAAGCTATCCTCCTATGTCAAAAAAAAAAAAAAAAAAGAAAAAAAAAAGAAAAGTTCAGAACAAAAATACCCGTTAAAGAGTTGCGAACGGAAGCATAATATTTATCATAGATTTAGTTAATGATCCATGTATTGTGGGCCCCTATTACCACGGCATGCCGCGTCCTCAGGTTGCGGATCGAGGAGACGGCCTCCAGATATGGGGGGGAAGCGGTGAATATATTGAATAAGCAGTCGTGGACAGCCGATAAGGGGTGGTCCTCCAGCCTGGGGGCTGGGCGAAGGGCTAACAACCCATCGCCGTAAAAAAACAGCTTGTTACGAATCCTTCAAATAAGCCTCGGAATGGGACTGATTCTACGGCACGACCAGAGCAAAGGAATAAGGTTTTGAGAAAATATAAAAATTGTAAATTTATCTTTTGAAGAGGTGGAGAAGTTCAAATATCTTGGAGCAACAGTAACAAATATAAATGACACTCGAGAGGAAATTAAACACAGAATAAATATGAGAAATGGCTGTTATTATTCCAGTCTGCTGTCAAAAAATCTGAAACTTAGAATTTATAAAACAGTTACATTACCAGTTGTTCTTTATGGTTGTCAAACTTGGACGCTCACTTTGAGAGAGGAACATAGGTTAAGGGTGTTTGAGAATAAGGTGCTTAAGAAAATATTTGGGGCTAAGAGGGATGAAGTTACAGGAGAATGGAGAAAGTTACACAACACAGAACTGCACGCATTGTATTCTTCACCTGACATAATTAGGAACATTAAATCCAGACGTTTGAGATGGCAGGGCATGTAGCACGTATGGGCGAATCCAGAAATGCATAAAGTGTTAGTTGGGGGGCCGGAAGGAAAAAGACCTTTGTGCGAGATCGTGCGTATTTGCTTGTTTTCCGCACAGAACCAATACGCGGTAAGTGTGAAATACCACATTCAGTATTCCCAACGTAACACACATAACAATTTCCCTCTTCTTACCGCTTAAGAGCGACATTCATTTTACTGCTTCAAGCTTTTAACATATAATTTTTAGAGACGTTTAACATAGTAATAATTATAAATTGGAAACTTACCACTGCAATTTCACCTAAATTGCAATATTAATTATTGTTTTTAAATATTTGCAAAAATTAAGTAGTCTACTACTCCACGAAACTTATTGCATTCCTGATACAAGTAACATTAAGGAAGCCGTGAAAAAATCAACGAGATTCCAGATGCCGATGTTATTACTGCAATATGTTATATAAATAATATTGTTAAAATATTAAAATGAAAAATAAATCATTACATAACTTTACCGTTTGTTTTAAGTTCGCATTTATAGACTGGGGGAAAAAAAGACAGACGTATATCACGGCCTGTTGGAGTATAGTAAACACAGAAAACATTTTATAGCAACAATGTTGAAGAAAGATATTTCGGTTTTCCGAAGTTGCCGTCATTAAACAGAAACCAACATGGAGATTTCATTGCAACTAACTAATTAAAAATTCGTCTTTCAGGTATGTAATAAACGATCTTCGCACAAAATAATGTACGATACACGAGCGGTATGTTTGTTTTCATGTTCTCGGAAATTAAAAAAGCTCAACTACGTTTCTCTTTTTCAATCTTTTCCTCGAACATGAAAACGTCAACATACCGCTCTTGTAACGTATATTACTATTGGGGAGGCCGAGACGTAGATGGGAAGATAATATTAAAATGGATTTGAGGGAGGTGGGATATGATGGAGAATGGATTAATCTTGCTCAGGATAGGGACCAATGGCGGGCTTATGTGAGGGCGGCAATGAACATCCGGGATCCTTAAAAGCCAGTAAGTAAGTAAGTTTAGATAATGATAGGTAGTTCTTCTTTGAGTAATTCAGTTTTGCATTTTCTTTCTCATCCTATCACTTCAGTATTGCCGCATATTTCACAAAAAGTTATAAGTTGAACATGGCCGTTCAGTAGCTAATGAATACCGGCGTGTAACAAGGCTGGACTCCTGCCCTTGGATGTGCTCCTACTCTTGCTTTCTCATCGTGGCCTTTGCTCTTATAATATCGTGCAAGGTAGCCCAAAGGACACACCAAATCACGCCATACTACAGGGAAGTCTAATTTCAATGCACGTAGGCACGCTAAGGCATTCGCACCCTCGTGAGCGCTGGGGCCGCCCGGCTGTCGGTAATTATCTCCGGTTTACCGCGAAATTATTACAAAGACAGAACAATGATTTTTATGAAGAATTGCAGCACTGACAGCTTCTTCGTGTCGCAAGAAATCGATTACACGGACTTGCTGCTAATAGCCTTATAGCCTTGACCAGCGAGCGGCGTCGTGTACAATGAGATAACGAGAATACTGCCACACTTCAAGACTGCGCGTCAGAAAGCTGATCAAGAGGGTAAGTTCCTTTAGTCTAAGGGGTAATAGATACATTGTGGAGAGAGCGTGCAAAAAACTTTAATAAATTGATGCACCTTCCTACGACAAATATCATGGCATGGAATTTTTATTAATATTTGAGGAGAAAAATTCGCTCCGGCGCCGGGGATGGAACCCGGGTCCTTGGTTCTACGTACCAAGCGCTCTGATTAATATCTGAGGAGAAAAATTCGCTCGGGCGCCGGGGATCGAAACCGGGTCCTTGGTTCTACGTACCAAGCGCTCTGATTAATATCTGAGGAGAAAAATTCGCTCCGGCGCCGGGGATCGAACCCGGGTCCTTGGTTCTACGTGCCAAAAGCTCTGATTAATATTTGAGGAGAAAAATTCGCTCCGGCACCCGGGATCGAACCCGGGTCCTTGGTTCTACGTACCAAAAGCTCTGATTAATATCTGAGGAGAAAAATTCGCTCCGGCGCCGGGGATCGAAACCGGGTCCTTGCTTCTACGTACCAAGCGCTCTGATTAATATCTGAGGAGAAAAATTCGCTTCGGCGCCGGGGATCGAAACCGGGTCCTTGGTTCTACGTACCAAGCGCTCTGATTAATGTCTGAGGAGAAAAATTCGCTCCGGCGCCGGGGATCGAAACCGGGTCCTTGGTTCTACGTACCAAGTGCTCTGATTAATATCTGAGGAGAAAAATTCGCTCCGGCGCCGGGGATCGAAACCGGGTCCTTGGTTCTACGTACCAAGCGCTCTGATTAGTATCTGAGGAGAAAAATTCGCTTCGGCGCCGGGGATCGAAACCGGGTCCTTGGTTCTACGTACCAAGTGCTCTGATTAATATCTGAGGAGAAAAATTCGCTCCGGCGCCGGGGATCGAAACCGGGTCCTTGGTTCTACGTACCAAGCGCTCTGATTAGTATCTGAGGAGAAAAATTCGCTCCGGCGCCGGGGATCGAACCCGGGTCCTTGGTTCTACGTACCAAGCGCTCTGATTAATATCTGAGGAGAAAAATTCGCTCCGGCGCCGGGGATCGAAACCGGGTCCTTGCTTCTACGTACCAAGCGCTCTGATTAATATCTGAGGAGAAAAATTCGCTCCGGCGCTGGGGATCGAAACCGGGTCCTTGGTTCTACGTACCAAGCGCTCTGATTAATATCTGAGGAGAAAAATTCGCTCCGGCGTCGGGGATCGAACACGGGTCTTTGGTTCTACGTACCAATCGCTTTGTAGGTATAGGCAATAATATTGTGTCCATTTGATATCTTTTATTCAGATTTCATCTGTACACAGGGGCGGCCCGTCCTTATGCGCAACAGTGCTACAGCACAATGATAACTTTTGCTCAAATAATGTATTTGCAATACCACCATAGTATCTGATCTGTCATATGACAATTTCCCGTGGTTATATTCACGACGCGTAATAGAGTGTTTAGTCTTCGCTCTTTGGTGCCTCAGGGGGTTCGTTGTGCTACTCAAAACTCCACATGAGAATGTAGACAGTTATGCGCATGTGCGAAGCTGAAATCACTGCTCTGATTGACTATTTTTACGCCGGAAATTGCTGTAGTCAGCTTCAGCACGACACAGCTTGGAGATTGCAAAAGTAAAGCGTAACGAAAGAATCACAGTCTACTATATACAGTCGCGAAGCTTGAGGTGATTTTTTGCAAATCTCGTGATAAAGCGCTCCAAGCGGTTAGCAACTAGAAACAATAGACTGTCCACGGTCGACTTTGGACTGTGTCATATTTCCATCGAGTGCTAGCTCGTTGCGTATTTCACATTGATGCTTGTGAAATGTTCGTTATTGGTTGTAATGAAAATGTTAATGGCTAAAATACAATAATTGGACTAATAATTATATTTTACTAGAGACGTAGAAAAATTAAGTTCGTTTTAATGAAATTTATTGATCACGTTTTATTTTCAATTCTGGTGGGATTATTATTGCTTAGGCCTACTTTCTTTTCACAGGATATGTTTTTAATTATAGCTGTTAATTTTGTTGTTATTTTTATTTGTTACTTTACTAGAGACGTAGAAAAAGTCTGTTACAATAAAATTTATTGATCACGTTTTATTTCCAATTCTGGTGTGATTATTATTGCTTAACCTCATCCCACTTTGTTAACTACGTAAGCCTACACTACAAGTACCGGTACACGTAAGTTACTCCATTAATTCATATTTCCATTATTAATGTTGTAAAGGGAAATGAAAATTAATATTTATTGGTTTCATAGTTAATTATCGCTATAATCTTGAATGAGTGAAGCGATTATAGTAAATTTCAGTTCGTTTTGCACAAACCAAAATAATATTAACCGATTTCTTGCAGGTATCTTCGAGTTTATGGTGGAATTTAATATACTTTATTAAAATAATAAATTAATTTTATGCATTTAATATTTCAATAATGGAAGGAAGGTGTTAATATTTCTAAAAGAACACAACGAAAGTGTAACATATTATGTCGTCTACTAGGAGAGAGATCTGCGATGATGAGGCGATAGTAGCGATCCTAGTGGTGGGCAACTAAGCATGTTTGCATTTTTAGTACATATTGACCTTCGCGACTGTATGTAGTAGACTGTGAAAGAATGCTTGTTTGTGAAGGAACTAGCAACTATTTACAATGTATTTGGTAATTCAAGTGTCCGACTGCTGCTGCCATCTACCCGTTGAAGTTGCTGCCAACAGCTATACTATACTAAACAAAAGAGTGTTCCAGATACAACTTGGATTTCTATACGGATGACCTGACCGAAATATAGATAGCTGTTCAATTGTTACAATACATTGTCTCCAACAATTTACAGGATCTATTCTGTGAAGTAACGAAGTTGTTAAATATTTTGGTTACAACACCAATGACCACTGCTGAGCCAGGAAGATTTTTTCTTCCTTGAAACGCATAAAAACGTTTTTAAGGAACACTATGTCCCAGGATCGTCTCACTGCTCTTGCAGTACTGTCAATAGAAAAGAAAAGAGTATGATGTCCAAGATGGAGGGGTTTAACACCAAATGACAAGTTCTGCAGTACGAAAGAACGTCGTATGGACTTCATATTTCGTCACTAAGCGAGTCTCAAATTAAGATAAATACATATAAATGTAGGCCTATACAGTAGGCCGATATAGAGATTGTAGCACACTCGTTATTTTGACCACCAGCCGCTACTGTCTGTACAACAGTTACGTTGCTTCTATCTTGCCTGTGAAGAAGGTCGGAGAATAGCATGTTCAGCTGACACTCGTATTCACAAAGATGCAAGATGACCCAACTTCTCTTGTTAGTATGCAGCAATAGTTCCCCGAGACTCAGTTCTGAGCTTGTTACATACATGCTGTTACAGTTGAAATCGAAGCTTCTCGAACTCTGTGATTAGAATCCCTATCAACTGTATCGAATCGCTTGTTTAGTTCTTACTATAACAGAGGACAGCTTTTTGCAACCTGCCACTTCAGTTGTACGGTCCGGAACATGCAAGCACAACGAGCAACCCAATCAATGAGGTCACTCATCGCTGCAATTTTTGTCCTAATAAATTTTCTTCCTTATAATAACGCACGACGACCTTGAACTGTCTCTTGTGATACGCAATAAATAATTCGCAAGCCATACATATAAATTTTCTCCGTGTCTATCTATTCTCAGAAATGAAGAGGCGTTCTGTCTACTGTGGAATGCTATATGGACAACGAACACCGATGCAGTAGCCTATACAAAAATGATATGTAGAACTATGCTTCACGAATTATCATAATAAAATTTCTTTAAGTGCGTATTATGAACGAATTTCATATATTTCAAGGAACATGTAGAGCGATTCCCAAAATTTCTAAGCACGAAAACAAGAAAATGAGTTCAAAAATGTATCACAATGTCACCTTCCTAATCAATAACAACAACAAAACGAAACAAAAACGCACTTCCAATGTGATGTTATGCTTTGAGAGTCACAAAAGGTGTTCCAAATGGTGACCATTCACATTAAGGGGACACTCAACTACATTTTGGAACTTTTTTCCTATTTGACCAATCTTTTTCAAATTTGGAGAAAAAGTTTAATATACACATGGAAAGTAACATGCAAAATCTCAGCTCATTAGATCCAATACTTTTCAAAATAAAAAATATTTCAATTTTTAATCAATCATTAATTGAAATTTCACTTTTAATTATCATTTTTTTTTTATTTTTTGGCTTTGTGCATTTGACTGTGACTTCTCAATGAATAGGGGAAGAATTCTGCGTATTGATTTAGTTCTGTCACGTAAATTAGTGTAGAAATTTAATTTTTCATTTCTATGACACTTTTTCTCCGATTTTTAAGTTGAGTCCCCCCTTCATGCACAATCGAAGGCGTTCCCCGAAAGACCGTATGACTGCCCGGCATGTTGCTGGCTGAATGGACACACAAGCCTGTCGAATGCGTTGCTGCATGTCGACTGGTGTTGTCAGAATGTTCTTGTACACACTGTCCTTTACAGTTCCCCACAGGAAGAAGTCAAGTGGCGGCAGGTCCGGAGAACGTGCAGGCCACTACGTGGATAGTGGCGTCAACCGACAGTTGTTGTGTTTTGTTTACATGTTAAGACAGCAAACACACAACACACGACGTGTACGGACGTCAGTCGTCTTTCGTTTTGCGTAAGTTAATGCACAAGATGAATGGGGCACCACAACAAACGGCACATTCTGACGGCATTCAGTTTGCATTTTGTTGTTGTTATTGATTGGGAAGGTGACATTGTGATACTTACTTACTGGCTTTTAAGGAACCCGGAGGTTCATTGCCGACCTCACATAAGCCCGCCAGTGGTCCCTATCCTGAGCAAGATTAATCCAGTCCCTACCATCATATCCTACATTCCTCAAGTCCATTTTAATATTATCTTCCCATCTACGTCTCGGCCTCCCCAAAGGTCTTTTTCCCTCAGCCTCCTAACTAACACTCTATATGCATTTATGGATTCGCCCATACGTGCTACATGTCCTGCCCATCTCAAACGTTTGGATTTTATGCTCCTAATTATGTCAGGTGAAGAATACAATGCGTGCAGCTCTGCGTTGTGTAACTTTCTCCATTCTCCTGTAACTTCATCCCTCTTAGCCCCAAATATTTTCCTAAGAACCTTATTCTCAAACACCCTTAATCTCTGTTCCTCTTTCAAAGTGAGAGTCCAAGTTTCACAACCATAAAGAACAACCGGTAATATAACTGTTTTATAAATTCTAACTTTCAGATTTTTTGACAGAAGAGTAGATGACAAAAGCTTCTCAATCGAATAATAACAGTCATTTCCCATATTTATTCTGCGTTTAATTTCCTCCCAAGTATCATTTATATTTATTACTGTTGCTCCAAGATATTTTAATTATAGTTTCATTTCGTACAATATTCTGTTCACGAGACATAATCATATACTTAGTCTTTTCGGGATTTACTGGTGACATTGTGATACAGTTTTTAATTCGTCTTAATGTAACATGATTAAAGTATGTAGTGGTATTTGAAAAATTGATAACGTCACGTGTATCTTGTACCATAATATAGTTACATGCACCAAATCTCTACGCTCATGTTAGCCCCTCGTTCTAACATAACTCTCAAAAACAAAAATTCCAATACCTATCCAAACAAAAACGTTATAATAGGTGAACAAGATAAATGGGACACCCGGTAGAGTACAGCATTTCAGAAGCCAGTTTTTGTCAGAAATCAATTAAGGATACAATGAGTCACAAGGCAACGAGCAGCGGAACAGTGAAGTAACACTGTTAGTAAATCTGTCAATGCTGTAACAGGCAGTGACAGTAATTTAGAGCTGGAGGAAAACTACATGCCACAAGAGTTGTAAAATACTGAGTGTACAAGTGTCGTACTTCGACCATGCTTTATCTCGTAGTAGACAATATTTAACTTTTATGGTCTGTCCAAAACAACTTCCGACCTGACAAATGGCGCCTTTAGCATGTTGCCATGGCAACAATTCAAATCAACCAATCACAAGAGACGCGTAACCATGGTAACGGGACGGTGTTGCCTTGTCTATGTTTACAAGTTGCACGTGAATACCAGGGCCTAGGGGTGGATACAGTGGCCGGAATGACTGAGTTGGCTGGTTAACACGTGCTTTGTGTGAATTAAAAATATTATTCAGTTGTATTATTATTTTAGTGTATCGATAATTATTGTGTTTAAATTATATTACATTATTATCTTCGTTGTCATTGGTGGAGTGTGTGTTTTCTAGTTTCTGCTAGAGTTTTTAAATAGATGACTTGTGCAATGTCGGAAGGAAGGAAGGAAGGAAGGAAGGAAGGAAAGGTAGGCGGAGAATAAAGAATATTGGACAAGGTGCCCCGTTAAAGAGTCAAGCGCGAGAGATGGTGTGTTATGTAAGAGAGTATTTTGACAGGAGAAAAGATAATGGCGGGCCTCTTTTACCTTTGGCGCAAGTCGTAATGAGAACTGTTGCTTGTGTTAAAATTAATAAGAGCACTGTTACCAATATTTGAAAAGAAAAAGGCCGTGCAGATTTTTAATTATAAATATTTTGACAGTTTACAATTTTTTCAACGCCTTTCTAACAATATTACATTGAAGAATACTGACACTCATAAAAGTAGAGGCTTCGTATTAAATTAAAATTGTTTTTACAGTTTACAGTCCTTTCGACGCTTTTCTAACGGTATTTACATTGAAGAATACCGGTACTACTACTAATTATTATTATTATTATTATTATTATTATTATTATTATTATTATTATTATTATTATTATTATTATTCTAGGCTAATAAAAATAATAATGTACACAAATTTTATTGCCTAGTGTTCAACAAATTGGTTAGAAATGTATGTGTTCATGTCAGCCGTTCATTACTGCACTCTATCGGCAGCGCGCTCGCTTACACGAAAGATGGGCAACATGACAACACTGCTCCCCCTTCTCTATAAGCTGTCAAGTCGGAAGTAGTTTTGGTCAAGGTATAATAACCGTTCATTTTCGCAGGCATATTGATTATGCCATCCCATTTGTTACTTAATCTTATCAAGAAGAAAATACTCGTAAGATGAACAGATTTTATGTAAATTGCTACTTTGTTATTATTTCAAATAAAAATCTATTACGTTTTAGTAAAAATATATTCCACGTGCAATGTTGACGGATTAATTGGTTGATAAGTATTGAGTAAGAACATGATTCGCTCAAGAGTCAAGAGAAATTGTTGTAGACAGACAGATAGATAAAGACATGTCAAAAGGAATTTTATCAACATCAAGGATAATTGAAGGGTTCAGAACCATAGTGGGCCAAGCGCCATTTAATAAAACCGTAAAAAACAAGGGTTAAAATGAAGTTATTACCATAACTTAATGAAAACATATAGCAAGTAATATAAAGTATACACATTAAAACTGAATGATATGTCAATCTTCATTAAACTATGGTATTCACTTAACTTTAACCCTTGCTTTCTCCGTTTTTAATAAATGGCGCTTGGCCCACTATGGCTCTGAACCCTTCAATTGAAACGAGTACTTGCACGAAAACCTCGAAATACAATTTTACAGCATTACATTAAATATTTCATGTAATACGGAAATATTAACAATAAATTACAATTAATAAAGATCTTATTCTTCAGGTACATAATACAGCTTTTTAGTTTTAAAAATATGATCTACTTTGGCAAGGAAATTTCAATTCTGTGAAAAGGATGAAGATTTTAGAATACTTACTTACTTACAAATAGCTTTTAAGGAACCCGAAGGTTCATTGCCGCCCTCACATAACCCCCCCATCGGTCCCTATCCTGTGCAAGATAAATCCAGTCTCTATCATCACACTCTACCTCCCTCAAATCCATTTTAATATTATCCTCCCATCTACGTCTCGGCCTCCCTAAAGGTCTTTTTCCCTCCGGCCTCCCAACTAACACTCTATATGCATTTCTGGATTCGCCCATACGTGCTACATGCCCTGCCCATCTCAAACGTCTGGATTTTAAGTTCCTAATTATGTTAGGTGAAGAATACAATGCGTGCAGTTCTGTGTTGTGTAACTTTCTCCATTCTCCTGTAGCTTCATCCCACTTAGCCCCAAATATTTTCCTAAGCACCTTATTCTCAAACACCCTTAACCTATGTTCCTCTCTCAGAGTGAGAGTCCAAGTTTCACAGCCATACAGAAGAACCGGTAATATAACTGTTTTATAAATTCTAACTTTCAGATTTTTGGACAGCACACTGGATGATAAGAGCTTCTCAACCGAATAATAACACGCATTTCCCATACTTATTCTGCGTTTAATTTCCTCCCAAGTGTCATTTATATTTGTTACTGTTGCTCCAAGGCATTTGAATTTTTCCACCTCTTCGAAGGACAAATCTCCAATTTTTATATTTCCATTTCGTACAATATTCTGTCACGAGACATAATCATATACTTCGTCTTTTCGGGATTTACTTCCAAACCTATCGCTTTACTTGCTTCAAGTAAAATTTCCGTGTTTTCCCTAATCGTTTGTGTATTTTCTCCTAACATATTCACGTCATCCGCATAGACAAGAAGCTGATGTAACCCGTTCAAACCAAACCCTGTCTGTTATCCTGAACTTTCCTAATGGCATATTCTAGAGCGAAGTTAAAAAGTAAAGGTGATAGTGCATCTCCCTGCTTTAACCCGCAGTGAATTGGAAAAGCATCAGATAGAAACTGACCTATACGGACTCTGCTGTATGTTTCACTGAGACACATTTTAATTAATCGAACTAGTTTCTTGGGAATACCAAATTCAATAAGAATTTAAGAATAGAGTAACTTTTTCTCCTTCTTCAAAAGTACACATTTTCTAAAACTTAAATTTTTAATGGACTCCAGAATAATAGTTTTCATAACAGCACGTATAAATGAGGGGGGGGGGGATTATTTTTTCGGTGCCCCATTTGTAGGGAGTGTAAACTTTAATGCCTCTTAATTTTACTGCTTAATTGCAATTAAATGCGTTGTACTTTGCGCTCCAAAATTCGCATATCTTATTTTCCTATGCGAAAGAATGTGCCCTTCCTTAAATTTAATATCCCCACAAAAAGGTTTGCTATGTTTCTAAAGTTTTTGAGTAAAGCTTTACACCATAACATGATATAAACACATCACTGAGCCACCGGCGTAGCTCTGTCGGCTAAGGCGCTTGCCTATCGATCCGAAGTTGCGCTCGGACGCCGGCTCGAATCCCGCTTGCGTTGATTACCTGGTTTGGTTTTTTCCGAGGTTTCCCCCAACCGTAAGGCAAATGTCAGGTAATCTGTGGCGAATTCTCGGCCTCATCTCGCCAAATATCATCTCACCATCACCAATCTCATCAACGCTAAATAACCTCGTAGTTGACCTCGTTAAATAACCAAGTAACTGTAACTCAACACCGGAAAAGCCTCAAATTCCTTGTCATCATCCTCTGCTTTGAAAGACGAAGCGTGAGATATTTCACTCACTCATTCATGGTTTTCTGCCTTTCACTGCAAACCCAGCATTCTCCAATCTTCCTTCTTCTCCGCTTTCCTCTTAATCTCCGCATACGAACATGTATCTTAGAGTTGTCTATCATCTGATACCTTCTTCTGCTCCGAACTTTTTTCGCGTTCACCATTCCTTCGGTTGGTATAGGTCTCGCAAGTACGGATTACCGACGGAAGGAATGCGAATAAAACACTGCGATAAGGAGGAGCGGGCGACAGGAAAGGTCACGAGATAACTTGAATGATATTCAAGAGTACAGTCGGAAGAGAAATGACATCGATAGAATCAGTCTTGCGTTGTCATAGTTACATAACGACTTTAGTTTGTTCCATTGCAGGTGAATACGTGTCTTGTATCGCACGGTATTATTATTTCATTCGTAAACATATGTTGCGCGTTTAATTAGCTTCGAATTTTTCTCTTTCTACGTTCTTCATTTCCACAGCGATGTCCTTATCTGTTCATCTTCTTGGAAGAGACAGTACTTCCATCGGCTCGCTCCTCTCCCCCCTTGGCGTGCCCACATACACACGTCAAAACAGACAGCAACGCCACCATTGGTTTTCGGTAATCGTTTCTTGCGCGAGCTATAGTTTCTTTTTAGCCAGTGACCCAACCAATTTCTTTTTCTCTTCCCGATCAGTCTAAGTATTATGTTCTCTACACTTCATCGAAATTCACCGCAAGGGTTAAATATCAGTTGTATCATGTTTCTGACTCGATCAGAGACTGAGAAACCTCAAATTAGCCACTGTCCCCTTAAACTGCAAGCAGTTTACTATGAAACTTAAAAGCAAAAGGAATCAATTCTGTTAACTGCAAAACAACTACTTCCATTACTCTTCTTTTTCTTCTTATGTTTCGACTGTTGACACAAAATAAAAAATAAATCATTGATATCCTGGAGGTAAAAAAAAAACAGAAACTAAAATCTATACTAATAATAAATCTGTAGCCAAAATTTTGCTGGTAAATTTCGATTTTCCAAAAATAACTGGTCCTAACATAATATATAATTCACCACCCTGAAACCGAAAATCGCTTTTTTTGAAATTTTTGTTTGTATGTCTATCTGGATCTTTGTTACCTTTTCACGCGATAATGGCTGAACCGATTTATATGAAAACTGGAATATAAATTAAGTTCGTTGTAACTTAGAATTTAGGCTATATGGCATTCAAAATATTTTATTTAAAACGAGGGTTATAAGGAGGCTTTAATTAAATAAATCGAAATATCTCCCTTATTATTAATTCTCATGAAAAATGTTACATAACAAAAGTTTCTTTAAAATTAATTTCCGATAAGTTTTATTCTATGCAAAATTTTGATAGGACTGATATTTAATGAGATAAATGAGTTTTAAAATTACAATAAAAACGCCATCTAAGGCGGTGTAATGAAATAAAAAACAAATGATTTCGTCTATAAGGGGCCTTGGACAACAACAATCGAAAGCTATGAAATATAGCTATACAGAGAATGTTTCTGTGTTTGTATGAAGTAATATCGGAAGCTAAATTAACCGATTTGTATAATTAATTATTAATTCACCATAGGAAAGTGTAGTTTCTCTAGATGGACATAATGCTATAATGTTATTACAGTAACTTCTGAGTGAATCCAGGACAGGTAGGATTAAAATAGCTTCTTACGCACAGAAAACTTGATAGGCTATTCTGTACATTCGTTTCCTGTATTTCCTAAAATAATGTTTATGTCTCTGGATCAAAATTATTGATTTTAATTTTTTTTTTAAATACAATTTAAATTATATAACATACTAAACGATTTATCCTTCTATCAAACACGAATGTTCCCTGGATCAAATGTCCTATTTTAATTATGTAATTACTTTATATTTATTTCTAACGGATGCAGCGGAGCGCACGGGCACGGCTAGTTTATAAAATAAAAAGGATAGAAAATAAAGGGAAGAAGGAAGTTATATGTAAATAATCTACCAGAAATTTCAGTCTCTAAGGCGCATTATTTTCTTCGGTAATTTCCTACACACGCACAGTAATCTGCTTCACGCGTATAGAAGCAGTTGGAAGCTTATGAATTATGTCTGCAAGAACTGTGCAGATAAAAAGTAATTTCCATGCATACTGCGCGGGCCTCGCTTGTTAATTATATTTGTGGAGGAGGAGGAGGAGGGAGTTGCTTTTCCATTGCTTTCCTAATGACGCTGCATTTATTTCAACCACCACACAACATCGGTTAATGACGGTTATTAATTCCGAAACCAGAAGAAGAATGAAAGCTACCGCGTCTTACTGAAGATATCTCTCTAATATTTTTAGAACGGGTAACATTTTTTTTTTAAGATGAGAAATAATTAAGAAGTTACAAGAGGAGGGTGCCCTTTTGGAATCATCGATTTCGTTGATACTGTTTCGGATGGAATTTAATGATATAAAACCAAGTACAGCAAAAGCCAAATTATACAGGGCATATCAAAAGTCCGGTAACACTTTCAATATTTTATTACACAAAAACTACTAATGATAGCACTTTCAAACACCCGTCAGTTTAAAGTCAAACTCTCAAAGTTCTGTTTACACCTTACAGAGATTCAATGTGTGAACCACGAGTGATTCGGCAGATGTCCAAACGATAATCAAACTCTTCCCATACCCTTTTCAACATATAATAATAATAATAATAATAATAATAATAATAATAATAATGATTTATTTTAGCTGGCAGAGTTAAGGCCGTAAGGCCTTCTCTTCCACTCAACCAGCAAAAAGTGTATATACATATGCATGAACTTACAAAGAATCCAACAATTTGATTTAGATGAGAGTTACATGTATACAAAAGTTATTTACAAATTAAACAACAAAATACTATGAACTATTAATTAAACACTGAAATAAACTGTGTAGCAGAATTAAACTAAAATACATAGAATGTTAATATATTTCAAATAATATTAGATAATAGAAAGAGATTATTACGAGACAATTAAAATACAGCACAATCAGGATGATGTCTAAAGAAAAAAGTAACAATGTAGTCAGTGATAGTTTAAATCAGTATGATTGGAGTGAAATGCTAATAAGGTTATCTTTTAAGGTGTTTTTAAAAGTGTTTATTGTCTGTGACCGTGGCGGCAGCTTCTCGAATTCTGGTTTTTAGTTCCTTTAAATGACGTGGCAAAGGCGGTACAAACACACGGTCCTTTAGATAAACCCCATAGAAAAAAGTCACATGCAGCCATATCGGGTGACTTTGGTGGCCATGTCATGAAACATCTGTCCCTTACTCTAGCACGTCCTATCCAACGATCAGACATCTCCGTATTCAGGTAAGCACGAACTGCATTGTGGAAATGTGGCGGAGCCCCATCTTGCTGAAAGATGAAATCGTCATCGAGATCTTGTCTAGGTTGAGGCACCAACCATTGCTCCAACATGTCCAGATATGAATGTCCAGTCACAGTAGCCTCAATGAAGAAGAAAGGTCCGTACAGTTCGTTGTGACAACGTGCAGAAAACATTCACCTTTGGTGAATCACGCTCATGTTCAATGATGCTGTGAGGTTTCTGTGTACCCCAAACACGACACTTGTGCTTGTTACTTTTCCCACTCGTATGGAATGTCGCTTCGTCGCTGAAAATTAAGCGGCTGAATAAGTCATCGTCGTCTGTAAGGTATAAACAGAACTTCGAGAGTTTGACTTTAAACTGACGTGTGTTTGAAAGTGCTATCATTAGTAGCTTTTGTGTAATAAAATATTGAAAGTGTTACGGGACTTTTGATATGCCCTGTATAACACTTGAGTCCACACCTGTGGAGTAACGGTCAGCGCGTCTGGCCGCGAAACCAGGTGGCCCGGGTTCGAATCTCGGTCGGTTACCTGGTTGAGGTTTTTTCCTTGGTTTTCTCTCACCCCATTACGAGCAAATGCTGGGTAACTTTCGGTGCTGGACCCCGGGTTCATTTCACCGGCATTATCAGCTTCATTTCATTCAGACGCTAAATAACCTAGATGTTGATACAGCGTCGTAAAATAAAAATAAATATAACACTTGAAGGTGTCAAAGTTGTTGGTAGCGACAGTCGCGGTCTTGCACCTCTAACTCAAAATATGAGAAGTCAGTAATTCGGTCACAAACGGCATTGAGATACGAACTTGAACATTTCTTATTATATCCACATTTCGTCTTATTTCTCAACATAATCTTCACTAATATTATACTGATAATTATCCCAACGCTTTAGCAGTGCCTCGAACGCTACAGTATAAAAGTCTCAAGTCTTTGGTCTCCTGTTCATGATATTCGCACCTCACATTGAATATCTTTGTCACTACGAAACGTTTGCAGTAAAACTGAGTTTCCAGCGTACGACAGACGTGAAAATCGCTCGGGGCTAAGTTAGGGCTTTAAGGTGGGTGTTCAAGACGCTCTATTTCCTGCTGGGTTAATCGAGATGTCAACCACCACCACCACCACCACCACCACCACCACCACAGATGCTTTTTTTTTAGTCGGCTATTTAACGACGCTGTATCAACTACTAGGTTATTTAGCGTCGATGAGATTGGTGATAGTGAGATGGTATTTAGCGAGACGAGGCCGAGGATTCGCCATAGATTACCTGGCATTCACTTTACGGTTGGGGAAAACCTCGGAAAAAACCCAACCAGGTAATCAGCCCAAGCGGGGATCGAACCCGCGCCCGAGCGTAACTTCAGACCGGCAGGCAAGCTCCTTAACCGACTGGGCCACGCCGGTGGCTGCCACAGATGCTCTATTTCCTGCTGGGTTAATCGAGATGTATGTCAACCACCACCACCACTACCACCACCACCACCCTATCAAGTAGTAGCCCTGATGGAACTGCTACGGCCTAAGGTGATTTTTATGTCAATCTTTTCATGGGGCGTCCCAAAGAGACTTTTCCATTTGGACGATATTTTATTACTATCTTCGAAACCTGGATGAGATGCTTCTTCGAGTTTTGCTGATATCTGCCGATATAATCTAGACCTGGTGATATAAGTTCTTGTATCAATCTTCCTTCATTTTTCTTCCGGTCCCATTTGGTGAAGCCAGCTGTTCGGCACATGAATATCGTCTCACAAGTTGCTATTTTTGCATCTACTTTTGCTTATAACTATCGACTCAGTCATTTCCGGACCAGGGTTCCTTATTTCAAATTGATACATGTGCCCTTCGCCATCACCCCTGAAAGTTTGTAACACCACCTCGGAAACATCCTGTATATTCAGTTTTGTCACTGTGAAATCAAAACCCACTAGCAGCACTGTTGTAGCAGCAGTTTCATGACCTCATTAGTATGTGACTTTATTGTCACATGTGTCTAAATACATTCATTTTTGGTTGTATTAAATCAGAGTAAAAGTCCGAATGGCATCTAGGCGACACATATTTTCGCCCAGGCTCCTCAAAGACTACACTTACACGTCTAGTACACAGAACTTGCTTCATGTTAAAGGGAAAACGAGCCAACTTATACACTCGGGAGAAGTATCCGTTGTCGTCGCAGAAATTTCATGTCCTCAACACTAATGAACTGAATTATTATAATTTTTATATTTCTTGGAAATTATTCGTATTTTTATCAACAGTAATCTCACTAGAGGTTTTGATTTATCTAGAGAAAATCAAAACTCGAGTGCGATTTAATTGACTATTACACGATTAGAAGAAAGTATATAAAGATTAGAAGTAACAAAGTACTCCAATACAATAAAATATTAATTGACTTACGAAAATACAACTGTCTTCAAATGTATTATTGTACCATCTCAACATTACGCTAGATGGCAGTAGTGTTTTATGATTATGTTTTCTTGTTACCGGTATCAGTTGTGCCAACTATGGAATCTTCATTGAACTCTTTGGACGGTTACTAGTCAAGAAGGCTTTATTGATTCAGTTTAATTTTTATTAAAACAGTTGCATTCCACTTCAATCACCCGGATCCCAGTAATCAACGTTACTTCACAGATGATTTTCAATAAATGTTAGTATTAAACAATCTCTGATACGTGACTATCCATAATATCATACAGCAGAAGCTATAACAAACATAACCTAAATAATATAAACAAGTGTTAGAAAAGTTTTAATTAGGGATGATGAAATAAGCAAGAAACGTTTTAATTAACGATGATGAAATAAAGAACAAACATGAATAATTTTAAAAGAAACAATTATTGAAAGTACAATTTTCAAATTTGAATGTTTTAGTGGTTGGTGGTTCAGTTGATGTTATATTGGACGTGTGCGTAAAAGAAGTGAACTCGTTGATGTACATGGTGTATCCCTCAACTTATTCAGGATTTCCGAATGGTGCTCTTCATATATGACCAGTGATCTTTATTAATTCTTGTTCTTGAATGCCAATGCGAGTCACATTTGAAAGTGCTGTGCATCGACTGAAGTGGTTTGTAATTTTCTGTTTTTTGACGTCCAGACCAGTGCAGTTTGAAATGTTGGCAAACAAAGAAACAAATGCTAGGTTAGTGATAAAAATAAACAAATTCTAGGGACGCGATAAAATTAAACCAATGCTAGGGACGCGATAAAATTGTGCGATAAGCAGCCATGATTGGTTGAAAGACGTCCTTTCATACCGTTTTATTGGTAAAAAATAGTGTGACGTAGTAAAAGTGCAATAGTCACAGACAAATTTAAAGCTGATAATAAATCGGGCAAAACAAGAAAATATGTTAATATATGCATTTAAAAGGGAAAACCCACAAAATATGCACATATGATAAATAAAGTTGGTTTTATTCGAACGTAAAAACCATGATCGGCAGATGTCCACTTTTACTTTTTCAATATGCCAAATCAATAATTCACATGAGAAGAGCACATCCTTCTAACCTCATCCGTGAATAATATTTCATGTCCACCATCAATTTTAAAAAGCACGGCTCTGCATATAGGACATGATTTTACATAGAACCTACTGCACTTCCGAAGAATACCACTACTTATGTATTCAACATACTGCACAAGTCTGGCATACCAAAGCTTCCTACCACATGACAAAGAATTTGATGCATTCTTGGCGACCGGGTAATCACATTGGACGCCTTGTCATGATGCCATTTCACTATGAGAGTAATGAATTCGACGTAGTGATGTTGTTCAAGTGCGTCACGGGAAGCAATTTCGTTTCACACATTTATAATGTAACATACTTCACGGCACTGCAGATTTTAATTGTATTTGCATACTCCCTAAGGTCACAGTCATCATTTTCTGCATTGCGTCATATTGGTATCTTTTCAAGTTTTCTTCCGTCTTATTTTGTCTGCCTTTCCTTTCAATTCATAACACAGAGCAAGTTTTCGGTGTCCTTCCTCATTCAATGGTCGCACACGTTTCTTCCACCTCATTCCATATTTTATTTCGTCGCTTATCGGACATACTTCTCATTCTTTCCTTATGCCAATACTAGAGATATCACCCAGTCTTATAAAAATCTTTAATTAGCTAAGGAATTTCACATCGGCTGCTTTATTTTACTAATTTCGGATTCTTGTCTCTTATTAGATGACGGTGTGGCATTCACTTGATAATATTTCAAAATGTTGTAATTTTCTACATACTGCTTTAAAATTCTCTGACTGGAACACTACTATTGCCACCATTACGAAATGTTTAGGGCTAGACTATGTGATATAGGGGAGAGTTGGGTAGTATCGGACATCGGGTAATATCGGACAGTGCGTTTCTTTCATCTACCACCAGATGGTAATACCTGAATAACATGGTTACGTTTCTGTATGCGACATCACAGAAACGAACCATGTCATTCAGGTACTATCATCTGGTGGTAGATGAAAAAAACTCACTGTCCTATATTACCCGGTGTCCGATACTATCCAACTCTCCCCTACGTTCATGTTTCCTTATAATCTTAAGACATGCTCTTGATATTTCAGATCAGAATTTAGAAATATCATCATCATCATCATCATCAATAACTTCAAGGTTTAGGCCGATGGCCTGTTCCGCCTCCAGAATTTTATCCATCAAACTGGTCTCTCCAACGTCTCTTTGGTCTTCCCACTCGTCTTCTTCGTGTAGGTCTATAACACCATGTTCTGAAAGGTATCCTGTCGTTGGGCATTCTTGTTATATGGCCGTACCAATTATTTCTATATGTTTCAATTATAGTTATTACACTCTCGATATTCAGTTCTCGACGTATATCTTCGTTTCTCTTATGGTCCTGTAGTCTAAATCCTGCTAGTGGCCTTAAGAGTCTCATCTCAGCGGCCTCAATTCTTCTCTGTTGGGCTCTAGTCAGAATCCATGTTTCTGAACCATATAACAATGTCGGAATTGCCAGTGTCTTGTAAAATTTGAGTACAGTTTTTCTGTCGACTTTATTTATGAGTGTACGTTTAATTGTACCAATAAGTCTTAAAAATTTATTTAACTTGTTTCTACGTCTGTGGAGGATATGTAAGAGAGATCGCATCCAAGGTAAGTAAAAGAATTTACTTGTTCAATCATCTTATCCTCTATTACAATTTCAGTTCTTATTGTATTATTTCCGCAGAAGCCAAATACTTTAGTTTTCCTGTGTGATATTTTTAGATTGTAGTTATTAGCAACAATTCTCAACAGATGGACTGCTCTCTGTAGGTTGTCTTCAGAATCAGCCAACACCAACTGGTCGTCTGCGAAAAGTAAGTAATCTAAAATGATATTATCTATAAAATAATGTGTTTTTAAATTGTTCTGCCATTCTCTTACGGCTTCGTCTAGGTACAAATTAAAAAGAGTAGGTGATAAGGGACACCCTTGTCTGACCCCTTGGTTAACTTCTCGCAAGTTGGTGGTAATCTTGTTGATATTCATTTTGATTTTTGTATTTTTGTACATACTTTGTATCACCCTTATTAGATACTCAGGAATTCCTTTCTTTAGAAATATTAAACATGGAATTCCCAAGGGTCAACTACTGTTTCTAGTTCATGTTATAATTCAGCCTCAACCATAAATAATTTATACTAGGTAATCTTACTTGCAGATGATAGAAGTGTAGTTATCTCAAGTAAACACGATTACTTTATAAATACTTCTAATATAGCGTTAAATCTTAATGGATGAATGGTTTAGTGCAAATAAACTAGCACTTAATGCTGACAAAACCAGTTTAATCGAAATTAGTATATTACTAGCACTCAGTTTTCCTACATGGAAGAAACGTAAGCAGCGAAAGGAGAAGAAACAATATAATCACAGTCTAGTATATACAGTCACGAAGCTCAATACGTAGTAAATATGCATCCATAGATAGTTGTTAACCACTAGTATCGCTAATATCGCCTCATTACAGACAATGAAAAACAGTACCGGCACAGTCTTTTGTTCCTAGCACCCTCACAACTCAAGCTTCGTGACTGTATATACTAGACTGTGATATAATAAAGAAAAAGAAGATTAAAGACGAGGCACATTTCAGCCACAACACAGTTTTTTTTTTTTCTTAAAACAACCATTGTCCACAGTTATCTACATTTACACATGTATTTCTATGAGGGAATTTAAGTCATAAATGTACTTCAGTTTTCCAAATTTCTACAACACCTTAAGAAATGACATGATGAATTTCATACTTCAAGTGTCAACAACACACATGCCAGATAGTTTTTTGTTTCTCCTGAAAACTTATGTTTTTTTGGGCTACGGTTTTTTTTAACCTTCAATTGTTCTTCCTCTGACACTTACCGTCAAGTGAGATGTAGGCTACTACCTAATGGGCTAGGCCTATTCCATAATATGAAATCGATCAGTAAAGAACCTCGAATTTTTTATACTCTATTTTTTTCCCTATTTATACAAAGTACTGAGGAGAGTGCATTTTCAAAAATATACGGTTTTCGTATTATTGAGCGACAAATTTAGCGTATTTTATAAAAACAAGCCTCTTTCAGCGCTCAGAACTCTGGAACTATTTACTGTAGAACATTGAACGGGAGCTCATTTTGAAGCTGACATTTGGTAGAGTATGTTAAGAAGTAATCCTTATTTTTATTGTACACAGAGAGACAGATAATCTGATTTTACTTACTTTTAGGCTTTTTTTCCGTATTTGTAAAAATGTAAAAAAAATATTGAGAAAAAACCTTGCATTATTAAGAGGGATTCGACATTGTTTGCTTAGTGGCACGGCAATAAGTTTCGAGGGTATTAAATAGATTATTTTCACACGCCTAGACTTCAACGGCGCAGTACCGCACGCACTGGCCGAGAGCTGAAGATTAAGTGAGCGTTGGGCGTCATTTTACTCCTGTGTTTATGAAAACCTGTGATAAAGCTAGCACAGCCATGCGCTGCTAGACGACACATCATGTGTTTGTCTCCTGGCCTTGCTTGCCTCGGCTAGCTCCCGCCTCACAGTCAGCTGGTTAGTTCACGCGCGTACTATTTATTTTCTTTACTTGATATTTTCAATACTTTCTTAACAACGTGTCATCAGTAAAAAATATGTTTATTTGTACTTTCAATACGGAATCTAAGTATATATTTTTAAAATATTTTTTCCTTGGCGAAGGCGTCTTAATGAGGAAAAAATCTAAATTGCTTCATTTCCATAGAAAGTAAAAAAGTCTGTTTACATGTCAATATAAACTTTAATTTCTCAGCATCAAAATAAACCATGATTTTGATCATTGGGTGAAAGGGTTTCGGAGCTACAACAGTTTAAAGTTGCTAATTTTATGAAAATACGATAAATTTAAATATTTTTAATTTAAACACTATGAAATTCTGATGCCTCAAACTTTGCACAAAGCATTGTATCACAGTTCTGTACGTACAAAAAAAAGTTTCATAGTATTTAGAAATTGTAAGGTCAATTTTCTCTATATGTAGGTCGATTTGAGATGGAATAACTCTAATAATAAATGCACATAAAGTTTCGCGTATACAAGTTTAATTGTGGTCCTATGTCATTATCGCTTTAATAAACACTTAAAATGAACAATCTGCCATCCAAGGTATTGGTCTGGTTTGGTTAAGTTAATGCGCACTTGGCAACTCTCACAATTCTGCTAGAATTTCAGACTCGAATGCCGATAAGATGCCGTTAAATGTGTGTTAAGTTCATGGTACTGTTTGTTCATGAGAACAATAATCGTACTTTAAATTATTTTAATCCCCTTTGAAAATGTGCAGGATCGGCGCGCAAACATTTTGTTGTTTTATTCATGCTACTGGAGTCGGCAGTAAAAATAAACTGTAGATGTTTTGTCGCATTGGGTTTTACGATATGGACGTTTAGGATCCTGAATCCAGAATCTGGAGTGAAAGCTAGCAGAGAGAGACGCTGATGCATAGAGAGCGACAGAGGAACTTTTTATCTGTGAACGGCTTCCGTAGTTGAATCCCATCCAAGATTACTTTGTTGATAGTTTTAGTACATAAACTTCGTGCGACCTAAGTTTACGTATAATGTTTACTGAAATGGAAGCCTCCACGCCAGATAATTAATTTTCAATGCCAATAACTTTCGTTCATGTTAAATCTCTTGAGATGTTACGTAATATATCTGATAACACTTCATGAAATTGATTACTATGGTGGAAATGGGTAATAAAAATGTAGGAAAAGCTCATTTTTAGCATATCGTTAAAATTATGAAACCAGAAGATAAAAATCTCATTTCCCGATTTATCAGTTTCAGTAGTACGAGTTCTTCTGAACAAAATGCTCCATAACTCCTCATGTTTTTACTCTGAAAAGCTAGCTCCATTTCAATTGAGACTAAAAAAATATCTGAGTTCAATTTTTAAAGGGCAAGGAAAACAAAATTTTACGCATATCTCATCGAGATGAAATTACTCGAGGGAATTGCTCCATTAAATCAACAGAGTATTCTGGCTACAGAAAAAAAGGTCCCTTCCGGTGGAAGAATGTGATATCCCAGAGTTCCATTACGCTCCCGAAGGTAGAGAGTTCTAATAGCTTACTGAACTCAGTTTCGGTTACAAGAGCCGATACTAAATAATATTGTTATAATGAAGAATTCTGTGACCATAAATTACAATATGCTACTGATATCGCACTCAGCGAAGATTCTCCTGCGAATTCTGAATTGACGTTTGTATTCTACTAGTGGCTTGAGCAGCAAATGCTGCGAACTAAGTTCATTAGACGTTCAAATAAACATTTTTCAGATTTATTTTCAATGAAGAATACCAGATATTCGGAAAGTTATTTGCTTCTGTAACAATGAAAGATACTCTCTCTCGAGCCAATACTGAAGAGAACCACGCATATAAATATCTACACTACACCGCCATTAAATATATGAAAAAGACCCAACCCCACTTGATTAATAATTATAAAAATATTTGATTTTTAATAATATTATTATCTTACGTAAGTTTTATAGCTTTCAGTAACATATACTATATAGCCGCCACTCAGTAAAATATAGAAATCAAAATCTAATTTAAGTTGTTCTCTACATCTACTTACATAACCCCAAAACGTTTCACTTTCATATCATCAATATAGGATTAATATGTATAATTAATGAAAAATAGTCATATCATGGCATTAACTACAATAATATTTCATTTCTAATGGTAATAATGTCATCAAACCACCTCAAGTTTAGTAGTTTTTAGTACCCCATACACAGCTGTACCCAGAAGATTACACACCACAGAATCGAACCTGTAAATTATTTTTAGTAAGTTAAGTTTTTAATAACCAATTTAATTTGAGCTCTAAATATGTCAGCATTCTTGCAGATCACGGCCTTCGTGTAATATTGTTTACTGTAGTATGTGTTTTGTTTTATTCTGAAATGCAGCACGACCGACTTGATGCTCGCTTCGCTTCTCCTGAATGCAATTAGCTAGTTCTCAAAACTGACGACAGATGGAGTTTGGAAAATAGGAAAATTATGTGGGAAAATTGACATTTCACTGAAAACTACTATTTTTCCGAAGAACTTTGGGTTCCAAGCTTCAAAATGAGGGGCCATTTATTAAAATCCGTCCAGTCATTTCCCCGTAATTTCCATTACCAGTTCAAATTATATATATATATATATATATATATATATATATATATATATAATCTTCTCGCTGTAAGAAAAATCCTAATGTAAACAATAGCACGTGACTGAAGTGAGGCTTCATTGGCCGCTGTTTGGCGCCATAGATTCTCAGTACGTGTTCCCGCCTACTGTTGTACATTCTGTTTCATGTTAAACATTTCCCGTTACTCGTCAAGCAGACCTAACCTCACTACTATGCATTCGTTTGCTTAGGAAACATTTACTTTATAATTACTCTAATTAAATTATTTTTAAGTCTTATGTCTTCACAATGGACAGTTGAGGATACAGAACCATACTTCAGTACCGCGTGCTTACGTGAACAACTACGAGCTCAAGTGACGCCAGCTTGTTACAAGAACAGACTACCTCGGTATTACTGTTGGTATTCATCCGCGTTCATAGTACATAACAAAATATAAAAGTAGCTTTTCTTTTACATAGCGTTTTACATATGAGTGAAGTTAAATGTTTCGTCGTATTTAAGAACTAGAATTCAATTTTTTATTTTCAAATAATAGAAGATTGTGGTTTCCAAATACGAACTATATTTTCATGCGTCATGTGAGTGTTTCGACAGCCAAGTGCTTATGTTTACATTAGGATTTTACGTACAGCGAAAACAGTGTAAGATGGAAGGACAGTTGGAAGAAGAGCAATTTAGTTTCAGGAAGAGAAAAGGTACGAGATATGCAATTGGACTGCTACGAACAATCGGCGAAAGATACCTAGAGAAGATTAAAGAAGTGTATATAGTATTTGTGGACCTAGAAAAGGCATTTGACAGTGGATTGGAACAAACTGATGGAGATTCTGAAGAAAATAGGTGTGGATTGGAAAGAGAGAAGGCTCTTCAGGAATCTTTATATGAAACAACGAACCATAGTCACTCGTTACGTACGTTTTCTTTTTTTCCTTTAACCATAAAGGGCCATAAATACTGCTCTGAACTCTTTCAAATGCTTAAATATTAATAATTATTATGCCATGACTTAGAGCTGGGATTTTTTAAGAAATATAATTTCCATAGCAAACAAAATAATATAAACCAAAAAGTCCGTAATTACGTGAGACGTGAATTTGATATTGATCCTGTCCACACCTGTGGAGTAACGGTTAGCGCGTCTGGCCGCGAAACCAGGTGGCCGAGTTCGAATCCCGGTTGAGGCAAGTTACCTGGTTGAGGTTGTTGCGGGGTTTCCCTCAACCCAAGTTGAGCAAATTCTGAGTAACTTTCGGTACTGACCCCGGACTCATTTCACCGGCATTATCACCTTCATTTCATTCAGACGCTAAGTAACATAAGATGTTGATACAGCGTCGTAAAATAACGTACTAAAAAAGATACTGATCCTTCTGTAAATTCAACAACTGTACTGTACCTGATGCAAAGATATACAAGGTACTAAAGAAACATGCACACTGTTGTCAGAGACGGATAACATTTTAAAGTTTACTGCCAGTTTACGATCTACACTCTACAGTACTTCGGAAAGACTTGCATGTGTTTGCATTGCGTCGTGTGCCACTAGAGTTCTGAGTCAGGAGCAGTGGCGTAGCGTCAATGTAAGCTAAAAAGCTTAGCTTCCCCAGTTATAATAATTTCATAATAAACCGGCAGTTTATGGAGAAAATTATTTATTAATTTTAATATAATTTTTATTTACGCGTTAAATATTGTGATGCGGCAGCTGAGGATGATTTGTGATGCAGCAGTAAACAAGAAGCTTGCACACACCAGCTTCCAAGCAGACTGGTTTCTTCTGTGTAATCCACCCCGCTGATTTTCCATCCTTTCTAACTAAACTACCCTAGTCGCAAGGCTCGCAAGAAGCTAGCTTTAACATTTAAAATAAGTAGTTTCCGAGTTATCCCTTTTCGTCAGTTGTGTTCAGTTGAAGTGTTAATGTGCATTGTGGCTGATATAATAAATAATGAGTGAAATAACAGTTCCTGGCACTAATTTACTTGAATTTTTTTTAGGACAATTGTATTATCAAGACTGACTTACGAACAAAAGTGTGATTTAAAAAACAAATGACCGACTCCCTTGCTGTCAATGAAGGACACAACCAAAAGACAGACGCATACTTACGTAATGATACTAATATTGTGATTTCTCTAAGTATGACAGGGAGTGAGCTAATGGTATATGTATACGTGTCTATTTGCTAAGAGATGTGTGTAAACCGTGAAATCATATTTTACTATGTATCATTTGAGGTCATGCCTTATTGGTGTTATTTACGATGTTCCAACCAATCTTCGACTGCTGACTTGAAATTGACTACTATTTATTTTAAGACTGTATTTTTGTAATACGTTTTCTCATATTGCATGAAAGACCACTTGAGTTAGCTTCCCCTGCTCAAAATTTCATGCTACGCCACTGGTCAGGAGGACTATTTTTTTTAACCGAAAAGGGAAAACGCCAATGTTCCGGATTAAAGAGAAAACGTTGTGCTCTAAAAAATGAAGACAGTATTTCTGCTCTGTCAGAACGATCATTTCCTCCAGTCAACATAAGATAAATCCTAAATAAATGTTTGGTTGTATTTCAATAAGTTAAGACTAAAGAATAAAACGAAAATGTTTACAAATAACATAATTGGTAAATACTAAAATAGCGTCTGTACATATCAATACAGCATGTTTTGGAAGCTGTGCTACATGTACAAGGGATGAGCGATAGCACAATGGTTAAGGGACTAGAATAGAAATCTGAGGTCGCGAGTTCGATTCCCGATGAAGTCATGAATTTTTTTTCCAATTTATCTAATTCCTCGTATTGCACTATGGCCCTGGGGTCGATTCAATTTCTAATGAGAACAGAGAATTTGTCTCGGGGATAACAGCGGCAAGGACGTAGGACTGACATCCCTACTGTCTCTAATACGCGTTGTCTCGGTGTAGTTCAGGCAGTATGTGCGTTCGCCAACTCATGGACATGAATTCGACTCCTGTTCCCGCTCATTATCTGGTTGGGTCTTTTGCGAGGTTCTCCCAACTATAAATCGAATGTTAGGTAATCACAAAGAGAATTCTCGGCGTCATTTTACCAAATATCTCACTATCATGAATTCCATCGACACTAAATAACCTAGTAGATGATACATAGTCGTTAAATATTCAACACATTAAAAAATCCCTGACTAAGGTTCTGGCTGATATGTAGATGTATTGTCAGGCAGTAAGTACACCTCACTTGACGATATGTGTCAGAGGAAGAATTGGACGGAGTTATGCAATAAGAGACCAAGCGCCGAAAACCTGTTTCGAGATATTGGCCATTGAAATAAATCTGTTTCTTTTTTTATAAAACACTTTATGCAAGAAGTATTATAACATCCATACTATTGCAAAAAATAGCACAAATAATACCAAAAAAGGTTAACCGATGTTTAATAAAAAGACCAGCAGGTGAATTAATATTTCAAAGCAAAATAAATAAATGAATTTTACGCAATAAACGAATTATTGCTTATAAATAGCACCAAATTCAGATATCGTATTCTTGATTTTTTCAGAGTTAGATTAGCCTGCCATCAACAGATTTGTGCAAATATCTCTTTTTTTTTTTTTTTTGTCAAACTGTCGATTGGTCTATTATTGCATAACTCCGTCCAATTGTTTGTATGCATCTGAAGTCTGGCTAGTGTTATATGTTACCAGTCAGCGATGTATGCAATGGAGGGGGGGAAAGAACTGGTCACCCTACCCCATTCTTCTGGCTTAGTTGTCTCATGAGTAATATCTTACTGGTGTCACTTAAGACAGTTGACTAAAGAACATAGTCAAAACGATAATGGGCAGGAATAACCCGTTCACTTTTGTAACAGACAAACAGGAGACACTTTCAGGTTTATCCGTAGAAATTTTCTATTCTAGCAAACTTTAGCAATGGACGAATCATAAAATCTTTAAATTTAAATAAATGATGATGATGATGATGATGATGATTATTATTATTATCATCATTATCATCATTATCAGTAGCAGCTTAACTTACACTTCATGTCAAAAAAGAGCTGCTTCAGACGGGTAGTCATTAAATTTGACAACACTGGTTTAGGAAGTATTTTTACCATTGGCCATCTACTTCTATCACCTCCCTGTATCTAAGTCTACTTTTTAAATTTCTACAATTTATACAGATTTCATTCCAACACACGTTTTCTTTGTTTGCATTAAGTTGCCAGCACAGATCAACACGATAGTCGAAATTCATAAATTCAATGTACGAGTATATTAAGTTGGGCTCTCTTACAACGATTGTGTTTAGCGAAGTTTATAAAATAGGCCTACGTAATATTTTAGGAGAAAAATTCGCTCCGGCGCCGGGGATCGAACACGGGTCCATGGTTCTACGTACCAAGCGCTATGATCACTGAGCTACGTCGAATTCAATGCACACCAAGGTCCCGGGTTCGATCTCCGGCGCCGGAGCGAATTTTTCTCCTAAAATATTAAGTGTCAATATTACAGATAAATTCTGTAGGACAAATTAATATATCTATAATATTCTCTAAGCTAGCAGTGCATAATAACTGCGGAATCCCGGCCAACAAGTCACTCAGCTGAGTGCGCTCCTAGTATAATGGCAGTTGACATTGGACATATACGTCAACATATATGCCTAACTTGGAGTCAGGCCACAAAGGGAAACACTGAAGGAGGAAGGTTCGATCCGGTGCTGTGGATTGAATTCGGCGTAGCTCAGTGGTAAGAGCGCTTGGTACGTAGAACCAAGGACCCGGGCTCGATCCCCGGCGCCAGAGCGAATTTCTCTCCTAAAATATTAAGTGTCAATATTACAGATAAATTCTGTAAGACAAATTAAAATATAACTATAATATTATAAAATACGGCATTTATGGGACGTGAATCAAAATAAGAAAGGAATATGCATTTTATGGACATCAAAAATTAAATTTTGAAATATAGGATGGGCAGTCATCATTCTTACACTAGAGGAAATATATTATGTAACTGCTAACGTTATGGGTTTTTAACCACTTCCCTGATTAACCCGAGTTAACTCGGGTTGCTAACTTGTGTCAAAATTTATTAACCCGAGTTAACTTGTTTGAGTCCCATTTTCGCTGCTAAGGATTATATCCCGAATATATACCTTTCCATTCTTTCATTAACCTTTTCCTCACTAGATGGCTACAGAAGTTAGTGATATTGCTATATCTGGTGGTGTTTTTGTACTTTTTCCTTGCGAGTGGAATTCTATGCTCATATAGCATTCACACACAGTAGTGAGTAGATGCTAGTTAGTTTTGGAGGTTTCTGTTTGTGTTTAAGTGTTTTTTGTGCTTTTTTGTGTGAAGATGGATCAAGTTAGTGATTCCGAAACTTTTGATCAGGAATATATTCCTGTAGAAGATTAGGAAATGAAACACCGGTATCAGAAGACGAAGTTATAGACCAACAAGCAAATTCAGATCAGTTGATGTCGCGTCTTTTCGACAGTGATTTGAATAGAAGACATCTGGCACCATTTCTTCTGCACCTCCGAGGTCCCCATTCCCTGAAATTTTAACATTGTTTCTGATAACGATAATTCTCAATTTTTTTAAATTATTCTTTAATAATGACCTCATCAACATTATATTCGAGGAGACGATTCGGCATGCTAATATAAGTGTTCACAGAATGCTGAAAATAATTCGTGGCGGCCTACTACAGACTCTGAAATACGTGTACTTTTGGCATAGTGATACTGCAGAACATTATTCACAAACCTGAAGAACAGATGTACTGGTACAAATATTCAATGGCTGCTACACCTTTCTTCCCAAAACGCTCTCATATAGGAGAGCAGATACTACTGTCCGGAATGCAATGTGCCACTGTGCGTAATACCCTGCTTTCGAGTCTATCACACGACAAGCAACATTTAACGCCTTGATAACAGCACTGGTATTGTACCTCATAAATTAATCCATAAGAAAGCATAAGTTGGTAAATAGTTCAGGAGAAAATCAAAGTGGGACAACTACCAGAGCTGGAATCAAGGTGCACGAGATAACTCGGGATAATAATTCAGGTATGAATGTATGTCTATTTCATAGTGATTTTTTAGGTACGTAAGAAAGTTAGTGATGTACAGTGATTCTGCAATATTAAATGACCTCTATACGAAAATAAAAAAATATGGCACTTTTTTCACAAAACTGGTAAAATATATAGTAAGGGAAGAGGTTAATATTTGCAAAATTACGTAGGCTATATTCGACTAATAACAAATTTTCCTGATTATGTTTTAATTAGATGCCTATTTTGGGGAGGGGATAATCTATACTAATAATAAATCTGTAGCCGAAATTTTTCTGGTAATTTTCGATTTTCCAAAAATAATTGGTCCTAACATATATAATTAACCATCCTGAAACCGAAAATCGCTTTTTTGAAATTTTTGTTTGTATGTCTGTCTGTCCGTCTGTATGTTTGTTACCTTTTCACGCGATAATGGCTGAACCGATTTCGATGAAAATTGGAATATAAATTAAGTTCGTTGTAACTTAGATTATAGGCTACATGGCATTCAAAATACGTTATTTAAAAGGGGGGTTATAAGGGGGCCTGAATTAAATAAATCGAAATATCTCGCTTATTATTGATTTTTGTGAAATATGTTACATAACAAAAGTTTCTTTAAAAATGATTTCTGATAAGTTTTATTCTTTGAAAACTTTTGATAGGACTGATATTTAATGAGATAAATGAGTTTTAAAATTAAAATAACTGCCATCTAAGGCCGTGTATTGAAATAAAAAACAAATGACTTCGTCTATAAGGGGCCTTGGACACAAGAATCGAAAGCTATGAAACATAGCCTACAGACAATGATTCTGTGTTTGTATGAAGCTAAATTAACCGATTTGTATAATTAATTATTATTTCATCATTGGAAAGTGTAGTTTCTCTGGATGGACATAATGCTATAATGTTATTACAGTAACTTGTGAGTGAATCGAGGACAGGTAAAATTAAAATAGCTTTTTATGCACAGAAAACTTGATAGGTTATTCTGTATATTCATTTCCTGTATTTCTTATAATAATGTTTATGAACATATTCATTTTTATCTCAGAGAATAAACGAACAACGAGAGTGTATTGATTTAGTATGCAGTAATAGTACGTTAGCTTAGCAATCCATTATTTTATAATTCAAATTTTAACTATGCTCAATTGAATCATGTTAAAATACATAAAATACATATGCAATAAATGCAATGCAAAAAAAATTGGGTAATGAGCCAAGCAGATTATGTTGCGCTGTTGTAAAAGTTGTTCCTCCTGAGATTCAAGAGCTCCCACAACAAATTAAAAACTTTCTAATTCGAGTACATCCGTTATCAACACACTTTTTCATAATATAATATAATATAAACATAATAATAAATCTGTAGCCAAAATGTTTCTGTTAATTTTCGCTTTTCCAAAAATAATTGGTAATAACAATTAAGAAACATGTTAAAGGAATTGTCATTGCACCAAATGAGTGTCTCTGGACCAAAATGATCGCATTTTAATATTTTAAATACAATTTAAATTAAGTAACATATTAAACGATTTATCCTTCTATCAAACACGAATGTTCCCTGGATCAAATGTCCTATTTTAATTATGTAATTACTTTATATTTATTTCTAACGGGTGCAGCGGAGCGCACGGGTACGGCTAGTAAAGAATAAAAGAATAAAGAAATATAATTACAAAACAAAACAAAGAGAAATACAACTAAGATAATACAAGCAATATAAAAAGAAGATACAGTAGTATTAACAAAATTTGAGACCGAATGAGCAGCGCTCGTGCTCGGTCGCAGTTCAATCCCTACATCTCTGGATATGTGCCAAAAATTACTTCGATCTTCAATTTTCTCTGGCCAAACTTCGTAACTCTCACGCTAAAACAGTCTTAGAAGTACACCACAGTCTTCCCAGAGATATTAAATAAAATGCATATAAATTTTCGAAATTTTATAAGGGTCGATTCCCACAAGATTTCATTCTTTGCACTTCAGAAACATCAGGCCTTCGGGAAACGCAAGTGGATTTCCGTAAAAAACAACCATCACGTTTGACAAAGAAATATTTACACTGCGGTTGAAACATTCAGAGGCCAATCTATTATCAGCTCCGAGCAACTATTTACAAAAAATGCTGAAACACAAACGTCGAGAAGGTCTATGTTATTCTTACAATTGCAGTTAAATTTACTCCACCATATATCTCGGAGGCAGTTAATTTATGCGCCTGGAGGCGAACGAACTCCTGCAGTGTACGACCTTCCACGTCAGGTTTTGAGACTCTCAATGAAAAAATAGCTGGAATGTCTGTTACAGTTGATAATACTGGACAGAGAAACACTAACAAAAGAGCTGAAGAATCCTTGCTCTCCACAATAACGCGCTATTCTCAATAACTGGAAAACAAGGAGAGGAAGAATTTAGAATCATTGAATATTCAAGCCATGCTCGTCAGTTTTCAGACACTCTTCAATTTTTCCCCTTACAAATTGTATCACATGTATTTTCAGGCAAATTCAATCTTGTAGACCAGCGTTTCTTAAACGTTTTTGAAGTGGGGACCACTTTTTTCAGTCAGAACAGTTCCTCGGACCACCTTACTCTTGTTCCCTTCGAAAGCAAATTTAATCATTTTTGTAGCATACTTTAATACCAGCATACTTATATTTTAAAATAGAATTAATTACTTTAAATTAATTACATTAAATTAATTTTATATTAGTATTAACTAATTAAGCTAATGTTAATAGAAGAAAATTCATTTTTGTTTCTTTAATTTATTTATTTATTTTATTTAAATTTAAATATACAGAATAAAGAATATAATTACAAAAAAGAAGCAAGAGAAATAGAAATAAAATAATACAAGCAATATAAAAAGAAGATACAGTAGTATTAACAACATTTGAAACCGAATGAGCAGCGCTCGTGCTCGGTCGCAGTTCAGATATTAAAATTTAAATTACAGCGGCAATGGAATTATATAAAATAATATTAACACTAGAGAAGAATAATATCGCACATGAAAAGTAGGACTAATATATATATATATATATATATATATATATATATATATATATATATATATATAATATATAATAATTCAAGGTTATTAGAGTTTGGATTATCTTTAACTTATTAAATAAAATAAATAAGTAAATGTTGGTAACCACATTAATGAGATGGATGAGCCTGCCGATTCTTGCACAGTTCTATATTTGGACTATGCTGGTAAGCTTAAGTTGGAGATCGTCAGATACATTGAGTCGATTTCAGTAACCTACTTTGTTTTTATTAGAGTTAGTGATGAAAACCCTTTCTTACACAGATACGTAGAAGCAAACTGAATTATAATCTGTAGAGCACCATTGTACAGTTCACTATATTCTCTTTTCACTTGTGATGAGGTCCAGAAATTAACCATACCTTCCGCTTGGAATTTCATTATAAGTCCAGTCTCATTCGAGAGTTCAATTAGTTGTTCTCTTTCACTCAATGAAAGTTTCTTAGTTTCAATATCGCAATGAAAGTGATCACGAACCCATGAAAATTCGTCATATTTACTTGGAAAATAAGTTTCAAATTGTGACCTCAGAGTTGTGTTATTGGTGTACGACGTACAGTACGTGACCATTTCAATGTGCAGACTGAGTGTCGGCAAAACTATTAAGAAAGTCATAAATACATGAAAATGTTCGGTCCTCTGTTATGAATTCGGGTGGTCCCTGGCTAGGTTATAGGCGCGGCGCCAGATGTGCAGGGAAAAGATGGCGAGAAACACCACATTCATAGTGCTTTAAATCCCTCTTTTGTTGTTGAGAGTAGAGTGGGAACTGGGTAGACGGGTAGGTAATAAATTTCATAAAATATCAGTACTGGGAGAAAAAGTGAAAGAGCGATTGCCATGTGTCATTTCCAAACTCTGAGGTTTTCAGCTATAGAGTGATACGAAATTCGTTTTAATTTTATTTTTTCCTCTGCCTTTTTTGAAGGACCATCAGGGCAGATCTCGAGGACCACAGGTGGTCCGCGGACCATAGTTTGAGAAACGCTGTTGTAGACTACAAAAGACATGATGGGAGTCTCGTGATTCGAGATAAGCACGATGCTGAGGCAATATGTCACAGCATTAAAAGTAGGGAAATTCAAACACTTTTAATCACAATCATGATTATGAACATCATCTGTCATCTAACCATGAAGTATTGCCCCAACAAACATTCCTTCGCATTGGCATAACAGAGAACCACGGGACTGTGGAAAAACCCGAAATAATAATAATAATAATAATAATAATAATAATAATAATAATAATAATAATAATAATCTTTTGTGAGTTTGCGTCAAACTAATAAAATAACAAGGAGCCCCGTGCGAATATATTAAGTGTTGGCTGAGGAATTTTCGCAAAAATCCCATACACCCACGACGAGTGGAAAGGATAGAAGAGGAAAAAAAAAAAAGTCTAAAACTTACAAAGTTTGCAACAAGTTTTCAGCATTCTTCCTTCTCAAGTGAATCAGTTGCAATATGTAACCCTTTCAAACTCGTGCCTGACGACCTATCATCTTACTACGGCAGCGCACTTCCAAGCAGCGACCAACCTAACAACTCAATGACATTCATAAACTAAACTTCCTTTTCATCTCTCTTTTATAGCAGAAAGAAGCCTCTCAAAATTCTAATAAGGATTTTCGTCATAATATTATGCAGACTGTCATACCGGAGCACAGCCTTGCCTCGATGTAACGACTGTCTTCGACAAATGGCAATATGACTCCACTTTGATCCAAGAAAAAATTTGTGACGTATTTTCTTTCGCATTTTCTACACTACGTAAAAAGAGAAAGTACTTTGGTACTTAAAAAAAGTAGCTATATTTCGAAATTTCCACGACAATACACATTTTCTGTATGCCCGTCTATTTATTCACTGATTTACCTGTCTGTGAACGCTGATTTCTTTTAAACCATTTGATAGATTATGTGCAAATTACCATTATATAATAAGTCCGGTAATAACTCGCATGGAATCTGTGGAGATATCTTGGACTTTTCTGCTCATAGAAATAAGTAAAATTAATTCATTGATGTTACGATCGACCTGGCTGGCGAGTTGGTATAGCCTTCTATGCCCAAGGTTGTTGGTTCGATCCCGGGCCAAGTCGATGGCATTTAAGTGTGCTTAAATGCGACAGGCTCATGTCAGTAGATTTATTGGCATGTAAAAGAACTCCTGCGGGACAAAATTCCGGCACATCCGGCGACGCTGATGTAACCTCTGCAGTTGCGAGCATCGTTAAATAAAACATAACATTTTAACATTTGATGTTACGGCTGCAAGAATGACGCGACGACGACATCCTACGAGTAGTCTGCAGATTGCTTTCCATCTAGCAATACTTCTCCCTCCCCACCTCCTCATCAAACGTAGGAGACATCCGGCCCATACCATTTTTCCACGACTGTTCCAAAGGTTAAGGGAAGGAGGGCACGTGTTGCCAAATTACAATTCCATTTCCACACAACTACTTTTGCTTATAACTTTCGACTCAGTCATTTCTGGACCATGGTTCCTTATCTCAAATTGATACATGTGCCCTTCGCCATCATCCATGAAAGTTTGTAACACCACCTCGCAAACACTCTGTATATTAAATTATAATGAGTGATAGTATAGAGCACAAAAGTGGTCATACTTCAAATCATTATTATTAATTATTATTCACCTGGTACTTTCATCTCACTTGCAGTTTCCTCCCACATTTTAGAAACGACATTATTATCGTGATATTGTTTCAAAGTGGGATTATGTAAAACTTATCTTTCCTGTACTAAAACAACTAATTTATCCGTATCGAGCTCAATTATGAATAATGTTCACTACACAACAATACTATAGTTCAGGAGGCTAGACCTGGCATGTGAATTGCGCGACAAGGGAAAGGTTAGGTGATCAGAAAAAGAGTTTGGCGTATGAGGGGTGAAGTTCGTTAATATTACACGAAACTACCGATACATAAATTCAGCTCAGACTAAAACCTTATATTCCCCCTTCATACCCACTGGTGACAGTCTGGACGTATCAAAAAACTTGTTAGCATTGACTTCATCCATTACCTCTGTGAATTAGATTTCCTTTCACCCTGTATATTTAACTCTTATTTCAAAAACCGTATTTATGATAAAGTGTTCTGTGCCCGCTACTCTTCTCAAAATGTTCAGTTCACAACTTTGTCACCAATTCTCGTACAGATAGTGGTGGTGACAACATTTTTAATCTATTGGTTAAAGGAGAACTTAATGAAAACAGACAACCCTCCCCCTTTCCATCCACTGATTGTTATTCAAGCATATTATTAACTAATTAAGAGAAAATTTTCTGAAGTTAAATATTAGTACTGATTAGCATATAGGCCCTAGCAATATGTTTTCCATTTCCCCATATACGTTCAACAATTCAAAGGCTACTTATTAGTATATCTCAGAAGTTAGCGAACTGAACTTATGCTCGGTGGCTGCACTTAGACGCGGGTTCAAATCCCACTTGGGCTCATTACTTCGTTGGGTGTTATGATTTGAAGAGTTCGCGGGAAAAACGATTAATGTCACAGTTTTCTTACGGTTGATGTCATTATCTAATTCAATGGATCACTGCGAAATTTAATGTTGTTCTTATGAAAAATGGTACGAGTACAAAGGAGAATTATCACCACGAATACAGTAATCCTTTCCTTCATTTTCTATAGAAACAGCACTACATCTTGCAGTTATAGACTCAATTAGATCATTATCTAATCCTTATCAGAAATGTGACATACATCGTTTTTCCCGCGAACTCTTCATTTCTTTCGAATTAAATTTAAAAGAATTAAAATTATGGTTTATTTCGCAACAGCGTCGCCGGTGTGCCAGAATTTTACATGCCAATAAATCTACTCACATAAGCCTGTCACATTTAAACACACTTAAATGCCATCGACCTGGGCCGGGATCGAGCCCGCAACCTCGAGCATAGAAGGCCAGCGCTATACAAACTACGCTACCGACACTGACATTTCTTTCGAGATTCCTTCCAAATGTAAGAGGACTATCATATAATTCTACATTGAATCCTACGACCACCTCGGTATCATCAAATCCACCTATACTAGATAACCGAGGAGTTAATACAGCGTCGTTAGATAGCCGACTAAAAAAACTGAAACATGAACAGTATACACACTGATTTTATGCTCAGCAACAAGAACTGCCAAGTTACAACTTAGGAAAAATTCTGAGTAACGATAATTCAAATAATAAGTAAACTGAGTTAGGAATGTTTTTTTTTTTTGTGCGAGATCGTGCGTATTTGCTTGGTTTCCGCACAAAACCAATCCGCGGAACGTCTAAAATTCCACATTCAGTATTCCCAACCTAACACACACAACAATTTCCCTCTTCTTAGCGCTTAAGTGACATATTGATTTTACTGCTTTAGGCTTTTAACATATTATTTTTAGAAACATTCAATATAGTAATAATTATAAACTGGAAACTTACCACTGCAATTTCACCTAAATTGCACTGTTAATTATTGTTTTTAAATATTTGCAAAAATTAAGTAAACTCTACAACTCCACTAAAGTTACTGCATTCGTGATGCAAGTAACATTAAGGAAGCCGTGAAAAAATCAACAAACTTGCCGATGTTATTACTGCAATATGTTATATAAATAATACTGTTAAAATATTAAAATGAAAAATAAATCATTACATAACCTTACCGTTTGTTTTAAATTCGAATTTATAGACTGGGGGGAAAAAAGACAGACGTATATCACGGCCTGCTGGAGTATAGTATACACAGAAAACATTTTAAAGCAACAATGTTGAAGATAGATATTTTTGTTTTGCAAATTTGCCGTCATTGAACAGAAACCAAGATGGAGATTTCATTGCAACTAATTAGAAATTCCTCTTTTAGGTATGTAATAAACGATCTTCGCACAAAATAATGTACGATACACGAGCGGTATGTTTTCTTTCAATTCTCGGAAATTAAAAAAGCTCAACTACGTTTCGCTTTTTCAAACTTTTCCTCGAACATGAAAACTTCAACATGCCGCTCTTGTAACGCATATTACTATTTTAATCTAATGGCAGGCACTTGGCTTACATCATCCACCCAAGGGTCTCATCTGTGAATGACGTGTTCAAACTGTAGTTATTTTTCCCGCCATAGGCGTTGCCCTTGGAGCACCGTGGGAGGCGAAATATAACACCGCATGTTGATGAAAGATTAATAAGGCAATGATTGAATTGCCTGTAGAGGAAACGGGAGTACCATGTGAAAATTACCACCGAACATCGTCTTTGTCCATCAAAAATTTCTTTTAGACCCAACAGGATTCGAATCCTTGTTACCAAAGTGGAAAAAAAAACTAGCCGTTCGGCTGACGGTGCGTCTCTTACAACTGTTTAATGGAAGTTTTAGCATTTTCAGCTTTTGTGTGGAGTAACAGAGCCAAAGAGACGCTCTGCTAGCACCGCCCTTGCCACAAAATAAAATTGGAACTGGCAGTGTTTCATAATATTTAATTATACATCCAATTCGTTCCATCTAACTAGCTGTTCTTCCTATTGTTTCGCTTATATAAACAAATTCTTCTGCTTTATTTTCAATTCCGTTTTATCTCCTACGAATAACATACGATCTCTAACAACACGCCATCCAGCATCCCGCTGAATAGAAGTTTCCTCCTTCAGTCAGCTGGCAGTAATGATTATTTAGCGTTCCTTTGCAATCACAAAGGTAATGACATGGCGGAGTGACAATCATAAAGCATCACTATAATAGAATCGCCCCATGCAGAAAGGGTTTCAGTCACAAATTTTGAAAAAAAAAAAAAAAAAAAAAAAAAAAAAAAAAAAAAAAAAAAGAGATATCGATGGAAATCGTATCTTTATGGGTGGCTCCATCGGCCTGTGCAGAAAGGTATTCAGCCCAATGCTTAGAAAGATAGGAACCAGAGTGCTGCATTGGAGTTAAATCGCTCGCTTGAACTCGGTCGAATGTCGCACGCTCAAGTGAGATAGGATCGGTCGTGATACGCTCGTAATAAATAGAAGCACAGTACAAGGTCATCTCACCGACATGTCTTATCTTGTATGGAAGGCGACAGATAAGATACACATATGTTTTGCTCACACGGTAAAAATAAGGCTTTATTTTCTGCGTTTATGACAAACGTCTAATGGAACAGTCAATGGAACGTACCAAAACAGGAACATGAAGTTATAAATAAAATAGTATGAAAAACTTCCATATACAGTTATTATTGGTAATTAATAATTATTCAATATTTGATTTACCACATATATAATATGATAGGTCCATACATAGTGTTCCGCCTATATACTGCGACAATGTAGAAACGTTTTACAAAATATTACTGATATAGCAGTAGATTAATAACAATATTAGTACAGAGATAACGTCACAGAAAATATAACAAAACGAATAATCATGCTGCACAACTGTTACAGACGCAAAGATTGATACACTAATTATTATTAGAGATTATTGTTGTTGTTGTTGTTGTTATTATTATTATTATTATTATTATTATTATTATTATTACAAGCAAAATTGATACGGTTCTTGCATTATCGTGATTGTGTTCTCCGTTTATAATAATTACATTTACATCCAATAACATCTATCAGATGTGGCAAAAACAAAATCACTCCTGTGGGGGGGGGGGACATTTACTTACAACATTTATATTACATTTTAAAGCAAGTTTTGTAGTTGTACTATGGAGAGGTTAGTTAAACACTGCAAAGTTTTGAAATGATAAACATCTATGATGGTACTACACAGTCCATCACTGTAACAAGAACGAATGTCTAACGCTCGGCTTATACCGTTCGAGGATTTATCGCTCGCGACAATTTTACCCATCATGCATGTGCGCTACCTATCGGATTATACTATGAACTATTTGGCGCTCGGGCGAAAACGTCCTATGCAGACCTCTGATAGAAACTGAAGCGTCAGGCTCAGAGTTCTATGCAGAAAGGAATGTAGTGTACAGAAAGTTTTTTTTTAAGTCTAATGGACTGAAGCCCTTTCTGCATGAGGCGATTCAATAAGACATGCAGGGGGAAGCGAATGGACAGAAAAAACTTGTCTTACAGCCGTTCTGGCCTTCGAATATCTCACAGCATCCACCCGGAATCGAATCCCAGTCCCTTCTGTGAGAAACAGTCAGTCGACTGAGCTACAATGACTTGTACCATGTTACTTGCAAAACATTTATAAGACGCATTATAAAACAATATCCTATTCGACTCATAATGTTAATGGCCATTATAAAACAAACAGCAGCACAGGGCTTGTCGATTAAGGGGTATTATGTCATTAGGCCCTCTAGCGTTATTTGTACGTAGACCCCACTCATTTATCTAGTGGTGTTGTCTGAAGCTAGCAACATTGCTAGCTAGCACTTTACTTGAGTACTTGATGGCTTTTTGTTTGCGCTGTGACGCAAAGAACTGATGATATTTGTTACCACAAAAAAAGCCCCTATGGGCAGTTCAGATAAGATACACTACAGAAACAAAAGAACTCTTATAGTAAAAACTCACTTAACCATTTCTGCAGTAGTTTCTTTGTGACTGTGAGGCTTGTCCCGAAGACACTGTACAAGTAGATCAGGCCTGAATAATTGTACATCCTAAGGCGAGAGAGATGTAAATAGGTTTTCTAATATGCCTCGAGCTGCCAGAGGATCTGGGAACTTTTAAGAGAATATCAGATTTATATTCTGAGAAGGAAATCACAAGGACTCAAAACAGCTGAATATAACTAGCCTCAGTAGGATAATGTTTTACATCTCACTTCGAACTATGCAAGTAGGTGCGAAATAAGTAACAATGAAACTTGAAGTTTGATTAAAATTTTTAATGAATAATAATAATAATAATAATAATAATAATAATAATGGCTTTATTTAACCTGGCAGAGTTAAGGCCATAAGGCCTTCTCTTACACTCAACCAGGATTAAAACTTGCTTACATAGTTGAACTGGATCGGAATTAAGTAATTACATACTGATACAATTTAGGTACATAATGAGATCAAAAGAGGTAGTTACATAAAAATTTACCTCATAAAATAAAAATAAACATAGTGGAATACATATTAATGTTGTTAGAATCAAATACGGATCACATAAAAACAGAAGCCGATAATTCAATAAAAAATGTACACAGTAGAAATAAAAATAAACACATTAGTATACATATTAGTATTAGATTACAATTAAGTAGGATTTACATAATTAAACCAGAAACCGACAATTGAATAAAATGTAGACAAAAAAATAGATTAATAATAAAAAAACAACACAGTGGGATACATATTGGCGTTAAGTGATAAATAAACACGATTTAGATAATAAAAATAAGAAACAAAAAAAGATAAATACAGTGGAACACATTCCATTAAATATTTGCAACGCGTTAGGTCTGGCAACTCATCATAAGATACTTTTCTAATTTACATTTAAAGAAAATTAAAGTTCGGCAGCCCTTGACTTCAGGCGGCAGAGAACTCCAGTGACGAGAAGTAGCAACAGTGAAAGATGAAGAATAAAGAGACGATGTGTGGAGTGGTATTTCTAGCGTGTTATCATATTGTGACCGAGTATTTAAGTTATGATACCGAGAAAGACTGTGGAATCGGACAGATAAGTAAGAGGGAGTAGAGGTGTGCAAAATTCGGTATAAGAGAGAAAGGGAATGTAATTTTCTCCTCTCATTTAACCTGAGCCACAATAATTTATCGAAAGAAGGCGAAATGTGATCGTAGTAGCGGACATTACAAATGAAACGAACACACGCATTATGAACACGTTGCAGTTTCTGGGATAAATCCACCCTGAGATCACTGAATAAAACATCACAATAATCGAAATGAGGCATAATAAGAGTCTGTACAAGCGTCTGCTTTAATTTAGCTGGATAGTGGTACAATCTTTTTAATGAGTGAAGAGTGGAAAATACTTTCTTGCATGTGTGTTTGATATGCGTGTCCCAGGTAAGGTTAGATTCAAAATGTATGTATTTATTCACACTGCAAGGGTATATACCCGGTGGCAGTGGTAACTAATTACACTCAATAATGACAATAATAAACTTATTAATTAAAAATACAATTAATAATAATACTAATAATTAATACTAACAACAACAACAACAACAGGGAATATACTAAATTAAATGAAACGATCACTTAAAATAACATTTGAAATATTCTAATTTGTATCTTAAAACTAAGATCGAACTAAAACCCACGAGTATATGTTCATATCTGCACAAGTACCTTTCAACATTACACTCATTTCGCTGTCAACTCACTCACTGCACTGGAACTACGACACATTTCACTGATTCTATCCTGATTTCACTAACACTTCAAAAACATTTCACTGTTCAAATTCCTTGCACTGTCACTATAAACTATAAAGCTTCATTGACAGGAACACGTTTCACTTACACAGCACACTTCACTGACACGACCTACTTCTTCACTGACACAACACACTTCACTGACACAACATAATTCTTCACTGATACAACACTTCAATAACAAAATATCATTTACACCCTTTACATACTGTGTATAATTACCGTCTATTAGTAAAGTCCTTAAGCCTATTTTTAAATGCATTTTTGGTTGTTGGTAAAGCCTTTAGTAAGTCTGCAGGTAAAGCATTCCAGTCCCTGATAGTTCGATTGAGAAAAGAAAACTTTCCAGTGTCCGTCCTCTGCCTTCTTTCCCTCAATTTATATGAGTGGTCGTTCCTTGAAGAGTACAGTAATTTGGCGGCTGCAATCTATTTTTTATTTCTCTCCAGGCAGACTCACCTCTGTATGTTTTGAACAGTGCGCATAATCGAATTCGCGTTCTCCTGTCCGTGAGTGTGTCCCATTTTAATGGTGAATTTTTCCGACAACACTTAAGAGCCCGTTTTTTAATCTTTTCCAGTGTCTTAATATGTTCTAATCTGTAAGGATCCCAACATGCAGCACCATATTCCATTACTGGACGTACTAGTGATTTATATGCAATCTCTTTGGATTTATCTGAACCTTTTCTTAGTACCCTCATCACAAAGTGTAAAATGAACTCCCAGGAATAATATTGCTGAAACGTTTAATTTGAAAATAGTTCCGAAGCATTGGAAATATAAAATTTCAACCTACAGCTTCTGTCACTACTCAGTCGTACGTAGGACACAGACATCCTATTCAAACTTGCGGTATAGTTTTCCAATGTTTCAACAGTGCACAGAAATAACCTCCCCCAAGCGTTTCAATACTATTTACTGCCTCAATTTTCTCAGACGTCGGAGTGATACAGTTGCAGGACTGTCCGCGAGTAGGCGAACCTTCCAGAAGACTGAATCACAGAGTCGTTCCAAAACATTGCGGGATCAAATTTCAACCACGACTGAAATTTTAAAAACCTATAACACAACTAGGGTTGAAAAACATTAGCTCGGTGAAATTGGGGAAAAATTTCAAATTATTAATCTCTAAATATATTATTCTAAGACGGAGGGGATACATATTATTTTATGAAGTAACACAGTTGATGAAATTAATATAACTGCAAAAAAAATCAATCAAAATCAACTAAGAACTAAGCAGCTATGAAATGTACTAGAATGAGATTTAGCATATGCACGAACGTTGTTTGTTGGCCATATTCGACAACAATATTAACTCCACCACTGACAATAAAAGGGGGCCTCATCTGTCTACGCAGTGGATCCGAAAGCTTTTGAAGGCGTGATCCATTTTGAGCGAGAATTTTCTTTGCGACTCCCCACTACCTTAGGTTACTTCCTTACTGGCTTTTAAGGAACCCGGAGGTTCATTGCCGCCCTCACATAAGCCCGCCATTGATCCCTATCCTGAGCAAGATTAATCCAGTCTCTACCATCATATCCCACCTCCCTCCATTTTAATATTATCTTCCCATCTACGTCTCGGCCTCCCCAAAGGTCTTTTTCCCGCCGGACTACCTTAAGTTATGTTGATATAATTTAAATTTATTGCTAAAATATTGTAACTTTATTTCAACTCAACAATAATAATTCCTTTCTACAATTCACAATTAACGCTCTCGGCAACAATGGGATTTGCTCTCCACACAGTAACACAGCGTTCGTTAGTGCACTCCACTGACGACAATGACAATTTACTTGGACTATTACGAACAACAATGAACTGTTAATCTTAACTAATATTTACAAAGCACTATTTACAAATCAGAACTGTCAGTTCTCAGTTCACAGTTCTTCTAGCACAGTCACTCGAGTTCACGGTATCTCGAACCACAGACCTTCAGAGACAGCCCACTGTACTCGAACTCAGGTCCCTCCAACTGCGGTCCACTGCACTCGAACTCAGGCCTTCGGATGCTGACACAGTTGCGGACGCACACTCAAGTCGAACTCCGGTACACAAGACTGGCTGGCTTGCTCTGTTCACTGGCTTACTGACTGAACTAATCATGAATCACACTGTTCGAGTTCCCTCGCGCTTCTTCTTTTATAACCACAGCGACGTAGCCTGGAAAGTTCGAATTCGCGATTTTTCCACTTCGACGGACTTCTCTAAGAGTCGGAAGGGTCCGTCCCCCCTTCACTCCGCACGTAGCAGTTGCGCGCGCAATCTCCCCTCGTCGCGTTGACGTAATACACCCCCTCTGCCCTTCAGCATGCAGATGCTCCCCGTACCAGCGTTTCGTCTGCCGCGCGCCGTCCCTCAGTGCTCCGTGGAGCCTGCGCGATCTGCTCTCTTGCGGGACGCTGGTCGTGAGTTCGAATCTCACGTCGCTGTCACAATATATTATGCCTTTTTAAAATTTATAATGCCTTTTTAAAAAATTATTATGCGTTTTTTTTACGTTTTATTGCCTTTTTTGCCTGCCTATTTTAACTGTTACAAATGCCTAAACATCCGGGCTCTAGTTATTGCTAATGTATCCGTGTTATGTTGCACCAGGACAACTTTCAGGCATCTGTTGGTTGGGTTGCTTACAGTTTAGGCGCCATTTACTAGCAGGCTGACATTTCATAATGTTCACGCAGCCAATCATGTCACTTCAATTTTTAAGGGATATCTATGACCTTGAGATCGGCAGTTTCATTCATTCATTTCATTTATTTTATTCCATAGATCTTACATGAGCAATGAAGCTTTAAGATGTGGAACAAGTCAAAATTTTACAATATTACAATTACAATTTTTACAAATTTTTACAATATTTTACAATTTTTACAGTTTTACAATTCAGTAATTTCTACAATGATGAGGTGACGTCCGAGGATTCGCCAAAAGAATACCCGGCATTTGCCTTTTGGTTGGGGAAAACCTCGGAAAAACCCAACCAGGTAATCAAATCAAAGAGTTGAAATGAAGTGATGCCGAGGACACGTTTGTTGATAACATGGCTCAGTACAACATTTTGTGTATGGGTAGTGGCAGAAAATATATCGTTATCACCTAAACGGTCGTTTCCGCCAAGATTGGTTGGAAAAACAGATACTGTTGCTTGGCCACAGCGATCCCCAGACTTGAATTTGTCTTATGGAGTCATGTGAAAGCAATTGTTTACGAGACACCTGCTGATATCATGGAGGAACTGCTGACAAGCACTTGATTATCTGTAACAGGATTCCAAATACAAGTGGGATTTTTCATTTGTAGTCGGGAGACGCCATTTGAAATATCTCCTGTACGTTCTTAGAATAGCTTCTACCTGTAAACGACATAAATAAAGGCTTGTAGTGTAACCGACCTTCCATACAGTATTCACATATTGCAACCTGGCAGCCTAGTTTGCAGGGTAGCGGGGGCTACAATTAAGGGTTTCTAGTGTGTAAAACTGCATGATTCTGGACGTGAGTTCTTCATGGTAAATCGTTAATTCTGCCTTACCCTACCACTACCAGTGATGCGAATGCCCTGAAACCCTAATAACGATCATTCATTCTGACTTACCCTACCACTACCAGTGATGCGAATGCCCTGAAACCCTAATAACGATCATTCATTCTGACTTACCCTACCACTACCAGTGATGCGAATGCCCTGAAACCCTAATAACGATCATTCATTCTGACTTACCCTACCACTACCAGTGATGCGAATGCCCTGAAACCCTAATAACGATCATTCATTCTGACTTACCCTACCACTACCAGTGATGCGAATGCCCTGAAACCCTAATAACGATCATTCATTCTGACTTACCCTACCACTACCAGTGATGCGAATGCCCTGAAACCCTAATAACGATCATTCATTCTGACTTACCCTACCACTACCAGTGATGCGAATGCCCTGAAACCCTAATAACGATCATTCTTAGATATGCAACTCGAATTTTCTGAATATGAAGCGAAGACTCTTTAGGAAGACGATAATGTAATGAATTATATGTTCATTTCTGAAGAAAGTAACTGCTGGAGCGCGAAAAGACATCCAACAGTAATTACTTTCCATTTCAGCGTACTAGCTGCCTACTCATCAATACAAACAAACGCTGCACCACAGCTTAGAATCGAGAGTCATGCAATTGCACACTGCAGTTTGTTATTCGGCTCCGTGCAATGCAGTACAGCCTACTACGAACTTGCTACAGTCTTGATGGGTTTCCGATAGCGGCCATGTAGCATGAACATGAATACGCTCATCCAGTTCTGCTCATTAGCCTTTCTACTACATAATTACAATATCATTCCAGTTAGCTATGGACCCTAGGTCCGACATAAGTCAAAGTAACGCTGTTAAATACAAAGAGCATAAATGCTAGGATCCGTGCTTACTTTGTCCAGCCAACATATGTATAGCAATTAAACGAAATACGAAAATGTAGAGAAATATATTAAGAGAATCAATGAAAGGAACCAATACATAGAATATTTTGCATACAACCACCACATAATCAACATCTAAGAAGGCACGTCTACAATGATTAATTCTGATATTTGACTTGCACCATACCACACGCTCATTATAATTACAGTATTGGATATCGACAATACATCGCCATATTGGAGGAACAGCATTATCGACAAAATCAAAAATCATTATTAATCAACACCAAACAACCCAACGCATAATATATTGACATTTTATAATAAAACCATATAAACTTGAAAAATATTCAAATAATCACGTGACACAAACCATGATACATACGTTTCTGAATGGTGGAAAAAAAAAAATATATATATATATTATTGTGAAACAGAAATAGGAATATAACAAATGTAATTACTGTAATTTTGCAACTCTTCACATTCATAATACTTTTTGTCTTAATTTTATATTTTATTATTTTTATCACTTTTAAACCATGTCATTTTTATTATCTCATATGTGAAGACTTGCATTTATATATATATATATATATATATATATATATATATATGTGAATCAAATATATTTTGTAATCTATACGTGTATTTTAAGTAAGTGACAGTCATATATGAATGTCAATGTGTATCACAGCAATGTTGGTTTTTAATATGTCTCATTTTGCATGCCACTAAATATGTTTTGTACTTGTAGATATTATGTAGAGAGCACTGATATTGCCAAAATATGTACTTCGTATCTGATGATCAGACATCGGATTCTAGGGCAAATGCCTATTTTGTTTCTTTAGGAGAAAAGTAAACATAATTATTAATATTTGTGTTTCATGGAAATTGAAAGGTATTCAAAGAGTTTTATAGTGCCCTAAAATGCCCTAAAACGGTTATTAGAGCCTAATTTGTTAATATTCGCCTAAAAATGCCTAACTCACTGTAAAGTTTTGCATTTTACTCTTACTTTTTATAATTTATACATGCATTCACTGCGAAATTTAAGACATTTAAAAAGTGGAAAGTTTGCTTCACACCGGTCATGAAACTATTGATAAAGGAAACAAAATGTTTTGAATCTCACGACACTCGCAATAGATTTCACCGAATTTAACATGTTTGGAGGCATAAATGCCGACAAAGAACCAACCTTAGTTTTGAAGCAGGCAACAATCACAACATGTGCTGCTACCGATTCAGAGATATAATAAGTGGGACAACGTATTAAATAAGAATGTAGGATTTTCATTGTTGGAAAAAGTATCAAGAGTGATATCGGGGGAAAGTGTAAATGTTCCAGTAAGTATTAATGTTTCTATTGTACCTAATTTAAAATTTGCGCCTCTCACATCAGTTTCGGTTGAAAGAAGTTTTTCTGCTTTGAAAATGATTCTCAGTGACAAAAGGCAAAGGTTAACTGTGGAGAATTTAGAAAAAAATTCTGGTGGTGTACTGTGCAGATAATTATAATAAAGTCTGAGCATGGAACTGAATTTCAATAACTTAAAATGAGTAATCTTGATATCAATAATCATTATTTCATTAGTTTCAATATATTAAATTTGTGCAGCTCTGTTTATAAATATAATATAGTATTCTTTTTTAATGTTTAAACATACTTTTTTGTGCGTATTTTAGTGTATAACTAAAAATTTCAGTGAAAGAAATAAGTATGATACCTTGATGTGCCTAAAATGCCTATTTTCATTAAAATAGAGCCTAATTTTACAAATTTTGAGCTTATTTTAGGCGCCTAAAACTTCAATTTTTAGTGCCTAAAATCCGATGTCTACAGTGATGATGTTGGCGTAGACCAACGAAAACGTTCATACGTCCTGTAACATGTAATTGTAAAGGTGTAGCACCTTATACATATGCTGTGAAGTCAGTGACTGAAATAAATACTTTTAAGATACAATACATAGAAGACATAACAGACAAAATTATAGATAGAAAGAAAATAAAGGAAGAGAAGATAAAAGAAGGAATGAAAGATATAAGAAAACAAACGAAAGAATAGAAGTAAGAATTGGATAAAAAAAATGAGACAGAAAGAAAAAGAATGATAAAAGAAAATACACAGTCAAAGACAAAGGAAGAGGAAGAAAAAGAAGTGAAAGAGAAGAGAAAACTGATTAAAGAAAGAAAATAAATGAATTAAAACAGGAAGAAGAATAAATAAAAATTCTGAAGTACAGTGCTTTACAGATATAAAACAAGACTTCCATTTCATTCAATATACAACATTAACACAAGACTTCACCACCACACATCGATTTTAATCCATACCACTGTGACGAGTCACGTCATGAAGTTTTCGTGTTTCATAATTGCACTTACGTAATATAGTTTCACTGCCATGAACAAGTATGCATTTTGTAGCAGGCAGAACATTTTCACTTCGATTCAAAGAGATGACGGCTTCTACATCTCACAGTGACAATAAAGCTAGCTAGATAGACTAATATTCCATGAAAAGGCCGAGGCTGCATAAATTTTAGAAGTGTATGAACTTTTAGTTCGCAATTATCATTTATAAAATATATTGGAATCCGCTTTAGACGCCATGAAGACACATGAGAGGAGGGGTTGCAAGGAGAACCCGGCATTACAATAAGACAGTATTTATCCCAACAAAATATATCACTTTGAAAATTACTTTGCACAACGAAAAGTAACATGTGTTCGGGCCAAATTTCTGCACATTTGAAGGACAAAACTAAAATTTCTTCAATAATTTATCATCATATTACACTACTCTGTTAAAGTGACTGAGCATATTTGGAATTAAATCAATGGATTTCCCAAAACACGCTATGAAATGTTTGACATAAAACTATTTTTATCTGGAAAAGGGAGCAAAAACGAGCAAAATTCTATTAAACGTTTTGTTTGAAATGTCTCAAAGAATAGGCACTTAAATTAATGATATTACTTACGGTTCAACGTGACAATTTAATGTACGTAATAAGAGTTAATGATGGTGGTGACATTATGGTTATACTCATACAATGAGTAGTTCGTTTATACGTCGTGTGTAAATTCCTTACTAATAATCACTACATACATCATGTAAAGGGACATCATTTTATTTTTACTAACATTTTTAATACTAACTTGGCTATACCTTTGGATTAATGATTGAGACACGGAAACACCGTTTGCTACCTCCTTCCACGACTGGAGTTCGATGATACTGGCGTAAAATACAAACAAATCACTTCACTAGGTACAGGAGGGAAGAAAAGTAGTTCATCCATTTACGTAAAGTAGGAAATATCGCAATTTTGGGTGTGATAATTTTCAATAGGTTTTGTTTAATCAAAATACAGTACAGTATTAACAATGAATGTTTTTACTCACGAACTGAGTTATCCATGCGAACGTATTCATTATGCAGTGTATATTATACTGTAACAGCACATTAGCGTACAATATAGAGAATGAAGTTAAAATGAAAAATAATCATAATATGGATATTTAAACACATTTTTTAAAATGGTGGCCGTTCATTTCGATACAGGCTTCAGTTCTTTTGTGCCTATTATCGCACTATAGACTATTGCATCTAATTCCAATTACCAGTTTCGTCCTTCATACTTAGTAACTCATTTTGAAATAACTATGTATCTACTCTATAAAAGAGTACCTTACGTACTGTAAATTCAAGCTTCACTTCTGCCCAACCCGCACAGATAAAATTACTCAGACATGCTATCTACGTCCAAGTGGTTATGTCGCAGGATCGTAGAAATGGGGGAAATCACGTGATAGTTAATTACTTAACAAGGCCCTTTTATTTAAGTTATTTTAAACAGTTGCATAATATTACGTAGACGTCCAATTAATTCCTAACAGAAATTAATGTTTTCAGAAAAGAGCTAACAAAGCCCAGCCTTTACAGTGGAGCGAGCAGAAGCAGGTGGGGGAAATCGGGATGCGACGTAGGCAAACAGACGACAGTATCTGTGCGAAAATATGATTCAATATTGGAAGTTTTCGTCACTGGAAAACGCGAACATATTTCTGAAACGTACTATAATCACTAACTCAGTATTGCGGCCTTGTTTCTGTGCGGAAGACAGTTGGAACTTCGTTAGTAGAAGGGGTGGGAGTGAAGTACATTCAAAAACTCAGGTACAATAAAAGTTGAAGTAAAAATAAAATGATGTCCCTGTATAACAGTATAACTGTTACACAGCTACGTCATAGTTTCGTCATTACTTCATTATGAAAGGTAATAGAATATCTGAGGTTCTCTATTGCATCCGGTAGAGCGCTCTAGTGTGCCGTGTTAAGTATCGATAGTGCAACTGGCTCTGATCGATTACCACACTATATTAATTTTGTTCAAAGAGTACAAGCTACAGCATTATTATTATAATTATTCTGTGCTCTTTCATTTGTTCTTCTGTGGTTACAAGGCAACCATCATCATAAAATGACAGTCGACACTATCAGCTGTTAGAGAGGCGGCCACTTTTTCTCTATATGCAACGCTTAAACAAGGGGTTTCGTGTATATAACTACTGCAAAGCAATTCCCATGTATAGTTACAGACTGTTTATACATCCATCGCTTATGCATGGTTTATTAGTAAAGTTTTCTGTCCCAAATCTGCATAAGTCTCGCATAAAAACTATACGGGCTATTCCATATGAAATCGATCAGTAAAAAACCTCGCATTTTTTAATACTCTAATTTTTTCCCTATTTATACAAGGTGCTAAGGACAGTGCATTTTAAAAAATATACTATCGAAAGTCAAACGGTTTTCGTACTACTGAGCGACAAATTTAACGTATTTTATAAAAACAAGCCTCTTTCAGCGCTCAGAACTCTGGAACCATTTACTGCAGAACATTCAACGGAAGCTCGTTTTGAAGCTAACATTTGGTAGGTTATGTTAAGAAATAATCCTTATTTTTATTGTATACAGAGAGACAGATAATCTGATTTTACTTACTTTTAGGTTTTTTGCCTATTTGTAAAAATGTAAAAAATATTGAGAAAAAACCTTGAATTATTAAGAGGGATTCGGCATTGTTTGCTTAGTGGCTCGGCAATAAGTTTCGAGGGTATTAAATAGATTATTTATTTTCACACGCCTGGACTTGAAAGGCGCAGTACCGCACGCACTGGCCAAGAGCTGAAGATAAGCGACCTTTGGGCGTCATTTTACTCCTGTGTTTATGAAAACTTGTGATAAAGCTAGCACAGCTATGCGCTACTAGACGAAACATCACGTGTTTGTCTCCTGGCCTTGCTTGTCTCGGCTAACTCCCGCCTCACAGTCAGCTGGTTAGTTCACGCGCGTACTATTTATTTTCTTTATTTGATATTTTCAATACTTTCTTATCAACTGTGCACCAGTAAAAAATATGTGCTTATTTGTACTTTCAATGCGGAATCTAACTATATATATTTAAAATATTTTTTTCGTGGTGAAAGGCGTCTTAATGAAGAAAAATCTAAATTTCTCCATTTTCATAAAAAGTAAGAAAATCTGTTTACATGTCAATATAAACTTTAATTTCTCAGCATCAAAATAAACCATGATTTTGATCATTGGGTGAAAGGGTTGCGGAGCCACAACAGTTTAAAGTTGCTAATTTTATGAAAATACGATAAATTTAAATATTTTTAATTTAAACACTATGAAGTTCTGATGCCTCAAACTTTGCACAAAGCCTTGTATCACAGTTGTCAACGGACAGAAAAAGTTTCATTGTATTTAGAAATTGTAAGGTCAATTTTCTCTATATTGCGGTTGATTTGAGATGGAATAGCCTGTACACAGTTTATTAGTAAGACCGGAAGTGAAGACAAACCACCACATAAGAGTTAAGAGTAGACACATTACATGACGTTGTGGTTGTCATGACGACGAGTCTCAAAGAATGATGTTCAAGTCCAAAGCAATTTTAATCAAAGTTAAGTTTTCCTTCGGGTTGAATTGTGGTAGAAATTCAAGGCAATCCAAAGGCATAATGAGCGCTTTAGGGACTCTCGCAAGGAGGCACTTCCACTTCCCTTTCAGCTTTAAATCCTCTTTTTGATCATGGCGGTCGCTGTCTGCTGGTCGTTATTCTCCACATCTAAGTCACACCGTGGGGAGAACTTCTTTCAATGCTTAGGAACGCATTAGTTTCGACTTCTGGGAAGGACTGATGTGCGTCACATTTCAAAATCAGTGTTGCCAACAGTTGTTCGTATAATCCCGCTACATGACTTTCGAAAACCCGCGATTTTCTAACAAATATCTCTAGATTTTAATGTATACTTATTAATCAATAATAATAATAATAATAATAATAATAATGGTCACGATAGAGCATCCACCGCCAATGTACTGTCGGTGACTCAGAAGAAGAAGAGAGCGGACTGAGGAGGAAGGGATGTGAACAGATAACGTAAGACAACACGAGCAATGTTTGTACTGCACTAAGCGGAAACATTGTCTCCTTCTGTTCAACTCAGCTTTAATTTCCATACGCATTGTTACTCATGTTTCCTGCACAGTAATAACCCGGCTACTGGGATGCTTATCTGAGCGATGTTTATAATAATCAACAGCGATAGTCAAGAAGGTCACATTCTTTCCGCTTGTCTTCTCCTGAGTAACGGACAGTAACGAATATTGCATATTTTTTTCATTTCCAATGTGGAGCTATAAAGCAATTTTGAACAGTTTTATTGCAGACACAACCTATTTATTCTTATTGCACTATATATGTTACCGTTAAAACCCAAAATCCGACAAAACCAGTTTCAACTAGTAAAAAATAATTTTAAAATATAGATAGATAGAAAGTGAGTTTTCGTATAATCTAGAATCAATGACAGGTTAGGTTTGGTTTGTATAGGTTTTTTTAGGCTTTTACCACACAAAAAGCCACCGGCGTGGCTCAGTCGGTTAAGGCGCTTGCCTGCCGGTCTGAAGTTGCGTTCGGGCGCGGGTTCGATCCCCGCTTGGGCTGATTATCTGGTTGGGTTTTTCCGAGGTTTTCCCCAACCGTAATGTGAATGCAAGATAATCTATGGCGAATCCTCGGCCTCATCTCGCCAAATATCATCTCGCTATCAACAATCTCATCGACGCTAAATAACCTAGTAGTTGATACAGCGTCGTTAAATAACCAACTAAAATAAAATAAAAACCACACAAAAACCTAAACAAACCAAACCTAACCTGATATTGATTCTAGATTATACGAAAACTCACTTTCTATCTTTATTTGCTTAAACCCAAAATCCGACAAAACCAGTTCCAACTAGTAAAAAATAATTTTAAAATATAGATAGATAGAAAGTGAGTTTTCGTATAATCTAGAATTAATGACAGGTTAGGTTTGGTTTGGTTTGTATAGGTTTTTTTGGGCTTTTACCACACAAAAACCTAAACAAACCAAACCTAACCTGATATTGATTCTAGATTATACGAAAACTTACTTTCTATCTTTATTTGCTTAAACTAGTTTCTACTAGCTGGAACTAGTTTTGACGGATTTAGGGTTTTAACAGTAACATATTTTTTTATTGGGTTATTTTACGACGCTGTATCAACATCTAGGTTATTTAGCGTCTGAATGATATGAAGGTGATAATGCCGGTGAAATGAGTCCGGGGTCCAACACCGAAAGTTACCCAGCATTTGTTCGTATTGGTTTTGAGGGAAAACCCCGGGAAAAACCTCAACCAGATAACTTGCCCCGACCGGGATTCGAACCCGGGCCACCTGATTTCGCAGCCAGACGCGCTGACCGTTACTCCACAGGTGTGGACACGGTAACATATATAATATGGAATTATCACTGCATTAACACATCCATTATTGCACAAAACACACACTGGACGAATTAAATGTAATTATGAAAGCCGCTTATAATGCTAATGTGAATTTCATTTCAGAAACTTTAAAGATTAAAAACAGCTAGTATTCCCGCTGAGCGGGATAATATAATTTTACCCGCGAGACGGTTATCCAAAAAAGCTAGATTTAGCGGGAAAACCGCTGAATTGGCAACACTATTCAAAATCGTCTCAGAATGCTATTCTTCCCACTCGGAGTCTCTGTTATAGAACTAGCATGGCACTAGGTTACTCCTCAACAAGCTGATAAGTTATAATTGCAATATATGCGACGCACGTGAGTTGGCCGAGTCATTTATCATTTCATGAAGATATAAACAGACGGTAGTTTCGAAACAGGCGAGGCAAGTTACCCTCAACTACACGGCGAAAATACTCATAAACTCTATATAGACCTATTTTCATCTCAACAACGTGCGCAAATAACAACGTTGTTCACTGTCCAATTTTCAGAACTCGTCTAATTTTAAGAGCGAATGAACAAATAAACAACATTATACTTGAAATACTTCATTTTGAAACATTAGAGCTTTTCATATGAAAATCTTTAAGGCATCTAATTTCATGTTTAAACTGCAAAACTATTATACGTCCTGTAATAATAGGACGGAAGGTAATAAGTATTTACTTATTAATTATCACATTTGTTTATTTATTTCATCAATCTTTGTTGACGTCATGGCGGATTAGATGTATTCCAGTTCTTAATCCACCATCACTCTCTATACAAATATAACAAAAACTAATACCGTACATATTGAACCTATAAGTATCCTCTGTTTACAATAATAATAATAATAATAATAATACACAACTAATAATAAGTATAGCTCTTGTATTTAAAACTCCTACCTTAGCTTTTTCATTTTATGCTCAATCTCTTAAGAATTATTCTGTTAACTTCATTGACTACTCTTGGTAGTTTCTTATCGTGTGACTACTCAACATTTATAATTCCATCTCCGTTAGAGCTTTGACTTTCTCTTCCCATATAATTTTAACTCTAAACAGAAATTTTCCTAATTTATGCAAATTGCTGGCGTTTAGGGGACCATTCATTTTTTATAAGCTACTACAGCGTTCATTTGTAGACATTTTTTATCCACTCAACTGTGTCTCAAATCATTCGTTGCCTGACACTTTAGCGCAATATGCATTGAGTCTTCAGCTAGTCCACACAAAGGAAATTTATCCTTCTCCACGTTCCCTCTCTTATTCTTGAGTCTCCAGATACCTAATCTCCACCATGCCATTCCCGTTCTCTCTTCCCTTGAATTTAGTCTAACATATTCTTCCTGCTCCCAAAACTGCTTAACCTCCCTATAGTATTTTAGTGATCCTAGGTCTTCAATATTACTAAAAATATCTTGTCTCGAAATTTCGTTTGCCCTCTCTTTTACTATTCTTCCAATAGTTTTCGTGTTTATAGACCCTAGTTCTGTCCATAGCCAATTTAGACCTAATCTGCTTATTTCTCGTTCCAGCTCCTTCAGCCAATTCGATTTCCAATTAGCGGTGTTCATAACTGCCGAATCATTTCTACACAGAATATTACCTAAATATTTGATTTTTCTTTCTAGAATAATTCCCAGACTCGAATCGGTTCCCATCTCTAGTAACGCTGCCAGGTTAGAAGCATTCTCCGGTATTCCTAAAAATTTTTTACACATTTTGGCTCTTACTTTATCGATGTTTCTGCTGGATAGCCTACTACCCCAGATCTCAATATTATATAATATCTTTGATTCTACTACTGCATTATAGATGTTGACCAAATTCTTCACCTCAATATTCGGCCATTTATTTAGGCATCTGTCTACTGCTTGGAGTGCATTTTTACCTTTATTCAGTGGCAATTCATTTTGCAACTTCCAATTTCCCCTACTGTCTATTATCACTCCTAGGTACTTGAATCTGGAAACACAATCAATTGGAACTTCATTCACGTACCATTTCTCTTTCTTACTATGCACGTTGCCCTTTTTGCAGATTAGGACTTTTGATTTCTTTTCATTAATTTTCAGATCCTAAGTTTCACAGAAGCTATTAATTTCGTTAAACGCCTTTTGAAGCCCGTTGACCGAAAATGCTCCAATAGCGCAGTCATCTGCTAATTATCACATTGCAATGAAGTTCTTGACTAACAGTGTGTATTTCTAGTTTTCATACAACTTTTTCCTATTTTTGACAAATTTGCTGTTTAAAGTTCCGCTGTTCCTGTATTAACGCACAGAAAATCGTTGACGAAAATATGTAAAGCAGTCTAGTGCATATTACGCCGCAGCTGTTTGTCTGAGATTAGGTTATTTACCCTGTTACAATGTTTCAAATAATAGGGCTGATGATAAGAGGTAACAGAAGTAAAGATCAGCACATAAATTACCCGTGTATCCAAGCTAAAAGCTTACTACTGTGCTCCAACCACGAGAAAGTCTCTGCCGGATGAGACGAAGGGGGATAATGCTGTGAATGAATGTTGATGTCATAAGATGTCATAAGGTCACACACGTGGGTACTCTTATCTCTATTGGCTAGCTCTCACAGCACAAACCATAACATTGATACAGACATATTGATACTACCCTAGTTACAAAATTAGATCACTGTTAATCTCCTGGTCTTTTAATCTCTCCATACAGGAAATAACATATGCAGGAGAGCGCATGGTTTTTAAACTGGCGTTATAACGGTAATATTATTGAATAATTTCAAGGGAAAAATTGTTCCGGGGCCGGGCAATATTATTTATCTACTTCGTTCCAATAGATGACGCAATAGTAAGCACATTCCTTTCACGATTGATCTCCTGGTTGGAGAACAGTACAAAGACAATAATATAATACTGTATAATACATACTTACAATTCGCACTCCACAACTTCACTGCAAATTATTATTATTATTATTATTATTATTATTATTATTATTGATTAGAATTCTCATGGATATCATAGTTTTTACATAAAAGTGTGTTTTCATCATCATTATCATCATCAAGGTGGATCATAATTTTCAGGACAATGTATAATTATGTTAATGTAATAATTATAAAACATAGCAAAATCAATAAGCGAAAAAAAAATCTTAATGAGGAGAAAATTTTCAGGGAAATTTATACAATCGAACTTCATTAAGTCGAACTTGTATAACTCGATTTTTTCGAGATTTCGAATTCGTTCTAATTTCCCGGCGAAATCATATGAAGAGCTTGCGGGAAAAACGATGAATGTCACATTTCTATTAACGATTAGGCCTACATAATGATCTAATTGAGTCTGTAACTGCAAGATGTAGAGCTGTTTCTATAGAAAAAAAAAAAAAAGGAAAGGATTACTATATTCGTGGTGATAATTCTCCTTTTTACCATTTTTCATAAGAACATTAAATTTCGCAGTAATCCATTGAATTAGATAATGACATCAACCTTAAGAAAACTGTGACATTCAACGTTTTTCCCGCAAACTCTTCATATGCAATTTACATGTAAAATGTATTCTGTATCTCGCAGTTATATTACTCGATTTTTTCGATATCTCGATTAATATTTTCGTTTCCAGTAGGAAATACATATTCTTTAAATCGACTTCAAGGTGAAAATGAAAGTTATATAATAAGTGTAAGTAAAATTGAATGAATGTGATGAAATAACATTACTTTAACAAGCCCTGTATTCCTTTTAAGGGAACCAGGTAATGATTATGAGTAAAAAAATCCAATTTTTTATTTTGTGTTTTAAAAAAGTACAAAACTTGCTCTTTAAAAACATTATAAATATTGTGGGAGGTATTTCTGCAGATAGGACCTTTAAATGGCCTCTCTAAATTTGGCGGTGCATGTAATTCATACATCCTTTTTTTTTTAATGCAGTTTTCCACAAGTTTATATTTTTCAAACTTAAGTGCATTTTTCTCTGAAACTACTGAATCAATTTACGTGAAATTTTTACAATGTTCTCTGAAGCCTGCATTCTACATAATAGACCTATGGATTTAAGAATATCACACTCATAACACGAGAAAAAAGTATGTATGCATTGAAAAATTACAGAGAATATTAAACAATGTTCAATATTTTTTTCTGTTTCACTATTGGTGAAATATTTAACTAAATTCTGCTTTAGAATTTATTATACACATTACTAGATAACTTTAAAAAAATACAAGGTACATGAGTCAAGATTGTAGCAAGTAATGTGCACCCGAAGAATGAAGTACACTTAGCGAAGTGGGTAAACAGGTCATCAGTCAGAGCCTTTCTTTAGCACTGGGATACGAAAGTAATTAATTGTCTTTTATACCAATGAATTCAGAATCATTGATTGTATAATCATGGAAATTTTTATTCTACTCTGAACACTGAAAGTCTAGAAATATTGAACTAAACTTCTGTACTGAAATTTTTCAATAGTACAGGCATCACTACCTACTCCCCTTAAAGTGTCCTTCTCCAGAATCAACCCATTAGTACTATTCCTACCTCTGTCAATTACTAGACAGGTATCTGTATTGTAACGGTATAACGCAATGAGCACCACTGCGAGAACATAATGGCATGCATTTAGTATTAATCTTATCATACTTCCTTAAGAATTGCTAAAATCTTCGTCCTGAAAAGCACAGAGAAAAGCGGTAATACTTGTCATCCATAATACTTTATAGTACTGCAAATTTTTTCACATTACCTATATCTGGAATTTTCGATAACTCGGAGCATTACCAGTTTCCAGAAGTACTTCTAGATATCGAAGTTCGATTGTAATTATATCAGCACAATAAATGTTAGAAGAAAAATAAATTAACCAAAAAAATGCTTTGGAGAAGATTTTCACGAAAATTTTTATCACTGCCGTAGAAAGGCTTCTACGCATAATTGTACGTACGCTATTAGACATTCAGTGAACAAAAAGGGCTTATATATCACGACAATAACGAAGTACAGTAGTGGCAAAAAAAACCGGACCAACCCTTGTAGCTGATTTCAGAGCCTTGTTCACTCCAGAGCACGATAGACTGGTAACTACGACTTTCGTGGTTCGAATCGTGCCTGGGAAGGAAACTTTTTTTGTTCCTTATTCAAATTTATTCCCAATACTTTTCGATTGCTGATAAAATTCATGTTCTGGGAATAATAAGTTAATTAAGTAGTAAAATGTCGCTGCAATCGAAAAGTATTGGGAATAAATTTGAATAAAGAACAAAAAAAAGTTTCCTTCCAAGGCAGGATTCGAACCACGAAAGTCTTAGTTACCAGTCTATTGTGCTCTGGAGTGAACAAGGCTCTGAAATCAGTTACAAGGGTCGGTCCTCCCCCCCCCCCCACTACTGTATAGTCCGGATCAGTTTACTTAATACCCTAAGGGCGAAACCTAACCATTTTTCCACTATTACTAAATATGCTAGTGGATTATAGTGATTTTATAGTTTTAAGGTTGAATTTTCTTTTGCCAACTTCATTTCGAATTTCGATACTAAGAAATACTACAACTGGTAGTGATTTTCTAACTCTTAAGTTGGCAGCAGTAACAGCTGTTGTCGATAGTGCAAATTCTGAAAATTCAAATTGTTGTAGATTTCTGAACCGATTACTGGAAGTTAGTGAAATTCGAACATAATAATTAATTAATATCAGTATCAGTTGCGATACTTTGGGGAGGCCGAGACGTAGATGGGAAGATAATATTAAAATGGATTTGAGGGAGGTGGGATATGATGGTAGAGACTGGATTAATCTTGCTCAGGATAGGGACCAATGGCGGGCTTATGTGAGGGCGGCAATGAACCTCCGGGTTCCTTAAAAGCCAGTAAGTAAGTAAGTATCAGTTGCGATAGATAATGCGCACGGGGACAGCAATTATAACTAGAATAGCAAAATTATTACGAGCATACATTTCAAAGTGGCATTCGGCTTTGCGGAGTTTGTACTAATCATTTCACGTGATCAAACAAAATACATTTTTAGGTTAGGTCTCGTGAATCGTAAACTGTTTAGTCAAAGCAATGAATTTCATGTTGTCAGACAAAATACATTCTAATATTAGATCATATTAATTTATTAATTTCCTACATAATGTGCTAGAGGTCCAGGAAGAAAATATAGGCCTATTATTTCACAAATTATTGAACTATTTTATTTTAGTAGGTTATTTTACGACGCTTTATCAACATCTTTGGTTATTTAGCGTCTGTATGAGATGAAGGTGATAATGCCGGTGAATTGAGTCCAGGGTCCAGCACCGAAAGTTACCCAGCATTTGCTCATATTGGATTGAGGGAAAACCCCGGAAAAAACCTCAACCAGGTAACTTGCCCCGACCGGGAATCGAACCCGGGCCACCTGGTTTCGCGGCCAGACGCGCTGGCCGTTACTCCACAGGTGTGGACTTGAACTATTTAGAAAACCCCTCCAAACATAAAGATGGAGATGTAGTAAATAATTAAATAAGTAAGACATCCTTATTGTTAATAGTATATTATTATTATTATTATTATTATTATTATTATTATTATTATTATTATTTCAGTACGTAGCATTGTGATTTTGCCCTCTTTGGTGATATCTGGTATTAGTTGGCAACACTGAAGAAACGGCCAGCTTAGCCTTTTATGAACTGCTCTTACCTGATCCTCACTATACATTAAATCACAGATCCAGACAAAAACTACTCTCATTTCAACGAACTGTCCTTCGATGTGCGCCTGAATGGCAACACTTAAGAATCGAAAAGTGGAAAAGACGCCTTCTCATGACTTTAAATAACCTGAACGACTGATTTCTAGTGCACAGCAACAACCTTCTTATTACTCTACTGTTTACCTAGGCTCGCTACGTATGTACGAGTGTAAACTACGTAAGTTAACGAATACTGTTGGAGTAACTATCCCCAGCTGGACGATAGTGACTGCTTACTGCATTAAATCACAAACTCGGTCATTCATTTTGCAAAGCCACATCCCCGGAAGTACAGGAGTGATCAGATAAATCGCTTTCCGCTGAAATCCGCACGCAAAAGCCGGTCAAGAAACCGGTTCTGCCTAACACACGGTCACTGCTAAGTAATCACTATGACGTACCTGCAGGAAGGAGAAAGACCTTGGGGACCCGTTGACCCTTTACACTGAGCCAGTGACCCCCACACGACAGAAGCCGCAGCAAGGTTGCACGTCATCCAATATTGGATTATACGTGGGATCTAAAAATAAAGGCTGGTCGCCTTACTTTCTGTTTGCACCATATTTTCCTCCTTATATATAATCCGTTTTGCTACTTTCGCACACACAAGACATTCAGCAACTTTTGCTGAAATCAACACCGTATGGCTTATTCTCTGTGAAAATGCTTCGGTTGTGAGATTCAAGTAGCGGGGAGCCAACTGTAACAGAAGCCAAAATATAAATACTCCACAAATAGTTGGAACCGTTGAGTCTCTAAAACCTTTCCACTGTTATATCAATTAGGAATCTCAATGCACGATGACTTTAACGCACATTTATATATTGCATGCATAAATAAATACATCGAGCCTGTTCAAAGTCACTCAGTATCACATGTGTAAAATAAGTGGCCAAGTAAATCAGTTGATAGAGTGACTAGTTACGGATTGGCAGCTCCCGGTTCAATCACAATTCTCAAAAGAAAAATTTGAAGGACATTAATATTTCTATTCAAGATCAATACTTATGTAAATGGGAAACTACTAAATTCTTGGGCGTTACATTTGATGATTGTTTGTCTTGGAGACCCCATTGCACAAGTTTAATTTCTAAACTCAATAGCATTTGTTATCAAATCAGAATTTTGAGGACGATAATAAATCACGATGTATTAATGTCTTATTATTTCGCACACGTCGAGTCAAGGCTTTCATATGGTATTTGTTTTTGGGGATCTTGAACCATGCTGAATGATATATTTATTGCTCAAAAGCGTATTGTCAGATGCATAGCGGGCGTTTACAGTAGGACCTCTTGTAGGGAACATATTTTACAATATAATATTCTTACTGTCTATGGTTTATACATTTTTAATGTTTTACTACTAATTTATAAAAATCTGTCTGATTTTCACCAAAATTGTGACTTCCATACCTACGATACTCGTAACAAAAATAGTTTAACTATTCCAGCACACCATCTTACAAACACTAGTAGACCTATATGGTCTTTGGTATCAAAATCTACAATAGTTTGCCTGATGACATCAAATATACAAAAAATTCTCTCAAATTTAGGAATTATATAAAAACGAAATTAATAAAATTGTGTCCCTACAATCTTGAGGATGCACGCATGGGCACTCGTAATGAATAATGTTTTTTTCTTATATTTGACTTATTTTAAATTAAATTGTATTTGTATATATTTGACCATGTCTATGCATATATTATGCCTTCGACAATAAAGTTAAAACAAATCTGAGTATCGGCTCTTTCCCGGCGATAAAAATGACCGGAGCTGGTTCCAACCACACCTCATTCTAGTGATGAAGTCATGAAACATCGAGCTCTGCCTTCATGCCTCATCATAGCGTGTAGGGAATACCTAGATACCTTTTATGTGCGAAGTACTGAATCCCAATCTCATTTCTTTAACAACCAAGACCTTACAGCATAACACATCACAAACATTCTTAGCCGAGTTTCTGCATTAAACTTATATTTGACCTAAGAATCAGTAATATGCAGTTAATCTTAATATATAAAAGTGAATGTGGGTATGTATGTATGTATGTATGTATGTATGTTTCTCTATATAAATCTACACGCTTTGACCGGTATGTGCCAAAGTTTGCACATTTAACCTTCATAACCGGGAGAAAAACATAGGCTACATTAAAATTGTGCAAATGGACGTTAAATTAATTAAAAATGAAAAATATAAATAATAAATACAAACACACACTCCTGTATAATGTTAAAATGCAATCTTCTATAGTCAATTGTTTTTTATTATTGTGTTGTATTCAACATCTATTTCAATAACGTACTATGAAACTGCTTAACTGCTGTATAAACAAGACTGCATTGTTGAAAATAAAATTGGATATGTGTTTATTAGCTATTTATTGCTATGGATAGTAACCACAACTCTCAGTTACATTTCCAGTATAATTATATCGTCAACAATACTATTTAATCACTTTCCGCAAAGAGTTGGAGTTTATTTTTCAATTTACTTTGTACTTCCTATCGAAGTAAGAAATACTCGTAATAATTATACCACCAACAAAACCAATGCTTAAAAATAAACCACAGCCTGCCTTTCACAAATCAATTTTGTTTCAACAATGAATACGTTTGAATTAAGTTTCTTTGCATCGAGTCTGATGTGCTTCATCAGATCGACTTTGATGATGTCATCTGTCAAGAATTTGCAAAGGAAATCTTTATACATCGCAAGTAAGATGCATGTATTTTGGTTCCAGTACCACTGTTTTCTGAATTGTAACATTTCATTTAAAACCAATTTGAACCAAACATGCCATGTACAATAGTTGCTCAGAAACTATTCGTGGGAGTTGGGGGGAGGCAAATTTTAGCACTGCCTAGGGACGGCACTATACCTAAACCCGGCCCTGACTATCATTTTTAATCCTCTTGCAAAAAACCTAAGCCTATTTATAGACATTAAGGGCCATATTCATAGACATTCTTAGCGCGGGCTTCCGGTGGATGATCAGCCAACTAACATTTTTCGTATTCATAAACCAGTGGTAGCGAGATATGATATGATATGATATGATATGATATGATATGATATGATATGATATGATATGATATGATACGATATGATATATGATATGATATGATACGATATGATATGGTATAATATGATATGATATGATATGATATGATATGATATGATATGATACGATATGATATATGATATGATACGATATATATGATATGGTATGATATGATATGATATATGATATGATATGATATGATATATGATATATGAGGAGCATCGTTTCAAAACGTATTATGTGCCACTTACAATTTTTTTTATACGAACGACGAAAAACTGGATTACTCGTAAACCGGAGAAGTTTTCAAAACACTACACAAAACCATTTTGAAGTACTGGTTTCACAGTTTACAAATATGACGACTTGGAACCATCAGACTTCACAGCATGAAAGATAAATAAATAGAAAGTAACAAATTTAATTTCGTCCACTGGGGGACTCATCACGTTTTGAAACGATACTCCTCATATGATATGATACATGATATGATATGATGATATGATATGATATGATATGATATATGATATGATATGATAAGATATGAATCCTGTACAAGTAATCACTCGATAGCCGGGGCTAGTTTAGCACGCTCGTAGCGCGGGCTAGCGAAATGTCTATGAATAGCACCCTTAGTTTACGCATACACAAAACACAACGTGCTAGATATAGTAAGAAACCACTATCACAGACACTATGTAGGTCTAATACTACTGCTTGTGTAACACATTATTCTGTTAAAATGCCTTTGTATACAGAAAGTATAAATATGCCGAGTCATGGAATAATAAATTACATAACGCAAACAGCGGTTTATGTGTAATTCGACACTACTAACTGTCCTTGCGTTACTATGTTCCAGTGTTGTGGACCACCTGAATCAGCTGTTTATGAAGTTACGTGCAAATACGAAGTAAAAAGCATACACGTATGAAGTTATATAATCCTACTTCTCAAGTTCATTCCATTCTCATTACGTAATGTGTAGACCTATATAAAGTTCAAAAATTTTCGGCTGCAGCACCTCGTAATTCGTCATTCAAAAATCTTTACTACGTGTAACAGGAAATCAATATTTTTGTTGATTATTTAGTCATGCTATATCAACTATGCAGTTATTTAGTTTCGGTGCAATTGATGATAGCGAGATGGTAGTTTGGCAAAATCAGTTCCGAGGATACACCATAAAATTTATCAGATAACAGTTCGCGAAAATCTAAAGGTTCATTGCCGCCTTCACAATTGACTAGCGTATGAATTACTTTTGTGTGAATATTCCTAGAACCGTCGCCTATCCGATTAAATCACGGCTCGACTATTATTATCAAATTATTTTAATCATCAACTAGCAATGGTGATAAAGTAATGACAAAAAGATACGGATTAAGAAAAGCAGAATTTCTTTTTTAGCTTCAACATTCTGTTACACCTGAAATGTGATTACAATGATATTCACAGAATAAATTAAAATTTCAGCTAGTATCCTATGTAACACGAAGAAGTCATATCCTGAACAAAATTATTTTAGAAACAGAAATTCTCGGCGATAATATATCCACAGCACCATACGGGTTGTAAGACCACCCCACTGTAATCCTTCAACAATAATTTATCTTATCTGTCTAATTCAGTCCTCATTCAACCCCATTCCCTACCTGGTTTAGATCCTTCAATGATTTAGCTCTCCCTTTGGTTGACATGTAAAATTCTTCATATATCACATTACAAGCCGCAAATCAGATTTCAAGCTTACAATGTGATTTGTGTATGGGGTATTTTGTGGATGTTTTATAGTGACTATTTCGTTTATATGACGTCATTCCATTTTCGACCAATGAAGTGTAATGAAATTTTGAATTCCAACCAATCACAGTCACACTTTGCGATAATTTTTGCAGTTAGATTTATCGCTTTCAATTTATCGCATGGTCGTTCTTTTGTTTAGTCGTTGTCGCCAACTGTTTCCCCGTAAATTGATGATCATGAATACATTAAGATGCAACTACACGGTTAAACTTTTCTTTCAACTTTAAAGCAATGAATGCAAGATTGATATTTAATATTAATTAATATATTTACGCAGTGAAGACGACGTTCAAAACGGCGCATCATGTAGACACAAAATCTTCATGCATCTTAATTGAACGTACCTTTTAAACTTGATTCTTTCAATATTCTTCCCAGATTGCACGCATACGCGATAGGAATATTGAACTGTGTAGATGCAGCTTTAGTTCCGTTACACACTACAGCGAGAATGCGTTTGTCGAGCTATAAAAAATGCTTTCGTGTAACACTGATTGTACGTAACGGTCGAAATAAGGACAGCTGATATTGGTCCTGCTTCCACAGGTAACTTAACCTATAATTGTAGCCCATAAAATTTGTATTTTATGAATGAAATTAAACAATTAATAGAAAGTCGGATGTTGAAATTTATGCAACATCATCGCATATCAAACCCAAAGACCTTGCATGGTAATGATAAGTTCTTTGATCAAACTGCCTTCCGTATGGCGTAATAAAATTCGTGTTTTAATTAGGCCTATCTATACAGAGATGGCTTCACTGTGTAGCAACATGTCTCGCTGTGAATACATAAGCATTGGTATATAGCTGTCCCCACTGTTACTGTTAAATTAAATTATGATTTCAGCAGATAATGAAAATGTATTTATGTTATAATAATAAGAGGAAAGTGCAGTACATGTAATTAACATTGTTAAACCTGAATTTCGCTTTTCGCAATTGGCATTACTGAATAACAACATCGAATTCCTTTATTGCAGTAATCGATATTCATTTACGAGTATTTCGACTTCACAATGTCTGAATAGATTAAGTATTCGTTAATATACAATTATTAACATTTTGTGATCGAATTTTAGGGATATATTATTTACATTTTTATTTTATTCACGAAATAGTCCTAATAAATGTCGCTCGAGGTCAGAGATTTCCCAGATAAATCCTCGCTTCGCTAGTGGATTTATCGGCAAATCTCAGGCCTCTCGTGACATTACTACAGATTATTTTACGACGCTTTATCAACTGCTATGACTATCTAGCATCTGAATGAGATGGTGATAATGTCAGCGAAATGAGTCCAGGGTCCAGCGCCGAAAGTTACCCAGCATTTGCTCTTAATGGGTTGAGGGAAAAACCCGGAAAAAAAAAAAACCTCAACCAGGTAACTTGTGCCGATTAGGATTTGAACCCGGGCCTGCTCGTTTCACGGTTATGCAGGCTAACAGTTACTCCACAGCGATGGACTTTTTAGGTAAGTACCGGTAACTCATATCTGTCGCGTTAAACGGGAGGAGACGTTTCCTCCAGTATATAAAAGACAAATCTTGCTTACATAAATATAGCTTGAGTAATCAACGCACGACCTCTAGAATACGAACAACTGTGTGACATGGGACAAGTATCATAACCTAATATTGAAACACTTCCAACAGTTACCCTGATCACGGGTCAAAATCCAAGACTTATTCGATAATGCATCTCTGAAACGCCAGTAGAGCTGAATGACTACACAGTAGGCTAATACTGTTTACAAAATGGAAATGGAAAGGCATTCAATAAAAGACACGTGATTACAGAAATAGAGCATAATTTTACTTTATCATTACATGAAATATGAAGAGAAAACATTTTGATCTCATGCATAACAAAGCCTTACAAAAGTTAAAATGAAACAGAAAAGAATAAGCTACGTGTTTATAAACCATTAAAATATGTTATCATTTTGATTACATTTAAATACCCAGCTTCATAAACACTCATAAGTATATTATAATAGATATACAATATTAATAGCTATTTATCTGAATGTGTGCAGAACTAGTGGTACACTTACATAGACATACAGGGACATCACGACTGGAGTTCGATGATACTGGCGTAATATACAAACAAATCACTTTACTAGGTATACGAGGGAAGAAAAGTAGTTCATGCATTTACGTAAACTAGGAAATATTTCGCTTTTGAGTTTGATCATTTTCATTAGGTTTTTCTTTAATCAAAATACAGTACAGTATTAACAATGAGTGTTTTTACTCACGAACTGAGCTGTCCATTCGGACGTATTCATTATGCAGTGTATATTATACTGTCTACAGCACATTAGCGTACAATATAGAGAATGAAGTTAAATTGAAAAATAATCATAACATGGATATTTATACACATTTTTAAAATGGCGGCCGTTCATTTCGATACAGGCTTCAGTTCTAATGTGCATATTATCGCACTATAGACTATTGTACCTAATCCCAATTACCAGTTTCGTCCTTCGTACTAGTAACTCAGTTTGAAATAATTCCGTTCCTACTCTATAAAAAGAGTGCCTTACGTACTGTAAATTTAATCTTCACTTCTGCCCGAATCGAAAACATAAAATTACTCAGACATACTATCTACTGTCCATCCAAGTGGTTATGTCGTAGGGTCGTAGAAAGGGAGGAAATCACGTGACAGTTAATTACTTAACGAGGCCCTTTTATTTAAGTTATTTTAAACAGTTTTATAATATTACGTAAATATCCAATTCCTAACAGAAATTAATGTTCTCAGAAAAGAGCTAAGACAGCCCAGCCACTAGCTGGCGAATAAAAGCTGGTGGGGGAAACCGGTATGCGACGTAGGCAAATGGACGACAGTACCTGTGCGAAAATGATTCAATATTGAAAGCTCTTTCGTCACTGGAAAACGCGAACATATTTTTTGGAACGTACTGTTTACCATGACCGTAAGGCTACTATGACTGTATATGTGGTCTTGGATCTGTGTGGAGGACGGTTGAACTTCATTAGTAGAAGGGGTGGGAGTGAAGTGCATTAAAAAACTCAGGTACAATAAAAATTGAAGTGAAAATAAAATGATGTCCCTGTACTTGAAGCATGTGATTTATAAACCAAATCAAGTGTCCGACTTCTTTTGCGTATAAGGTAATTGAAAAGTCACTTCAAACTTTAAAGCGTCATAACAGGTAGGAAAACACCACTAATGTCGGGCAAACAATGGGATCTTTTATTTGTAACTCTTTTTTCATTTTTACAGTTACCATTTTGTTGATTAACACATTATTGATTTTATTAGTAAGATCTTACTGATACAAGAATTTTGAAGTTGCAAGTCATAGTTGTCTTCAAATGTTTGGATTCAGCTGATGTAATAGCTGATGTAATAGCCTATGATCAGACAGTGTATGCGGGATGACTTAAGGAAAAGTGAAGTTGTTTCGTATCGGAGTATATGGCACGTACCTCGCCGTCCGTCTTTTGTGTACCTGGCGAGTACAGCAGCGTACATAATGAAGGAACTCCGGTTCACATTGCAACGCAATGTGTGCAGTTGTGTCATCCTGCTCAAGTATTTAGTACGAGTTGAATATGTTGTGCTGATCCATTCATAATGGCAAAACGTTAAATTCGCTCAGAGATACGAAATGCAATTAAGAAGTATGAGAGTGACATTTTATGTATTAACGAAGACAATATCGTGTGTAATGTATGTAAAATTGAAATAAAAGCCAGAACAACTCAGGCTATACAGAAACATTGCAACAGTACATCGCACAGGAAATGCGTTGAAATGAAATCTGAGGAATCATCATCATCATCATCATACGGAGATACAGTAGCATGTTGACGTCGTCTGTTTACGTTTAAAACCTGTTCAGCCAATGGTCTGAATGAAAAAAAAAATGTAACATATAGTAAATGTGCACCTACATTCAACGATAAGTCATCCCGCATCCACTATCTAGTTATTATAAAAGGAATAGTAGTCGTTTTCGAGGTCTGAGATAATTTACAACAATGAAGGTCCACGTTCAATTCGTAGTTTCAGCGATTTAATCGGAATGTTTGGGTAAACTGATTCTGTTGCTGACAAGAAGAAATCTGAAACATCAAAGGTAATCAATGATGTCACTGCTGCTGACGTGCTTCAGACAATTAATGAAGTAGAAATAATTATTATGAGCTTAGAATTGTCAATCAGGTGTCCAGGCATCTTAAAAATTATACAGATCTGTACCACAGTTTGAAGAATTGTAAGCAAAATTTTGGTCTGAACATATATAAACTAAAACCAGTATTAATTCAATAAGGTCTTGATAATTTGTAAGTCACTTTGCAATTCATCATTGGCCAATGTTTCTTCAAGACAATATAATAATAGAAACTGTCACAGTAAACGAAGAGCGCTACTACAGTATGCTACAGAACTTCTTCACCTCTAGACTGAAAAATCACAACCTGGAACAAACCCCCTTCCCATACCTACACCCTTCAAAATAATTATTTACATAGTGAGGGTGGGGGGTTATTGTGGCCCCACGTTGGAGACCATTTGGGTGGGTGCGTCTCGGTGTTGCGTGAGATTCACTCAGGGTAGCCGAGGTACTGTTGTGGTATAGGATGATGTCGGGAATAATACCAAGCCGGCTGCTTATATAAAAGGCAGTGTAAACTCCAAAACTATAAGTTTATTGTCGTATTCACTTGGTAAACCCTAGAGTATGTATTTCCGGCTGACTTATAATTCAATCGTTGGTCGCACTTCTGTATCGACTCTATGGCACCTCTGAATAAGCTCTAACCGATACTATAAATTCAATACTCTGCCCAGTACACTATGATCGAAGCTCCTAAACGTTGACGAGTAGTCTCGCCGATGACAAAGTTCTATCTATCGAGTCTTCGCCGGAAGAAAGACTATTAAGTTGGGCCACCGACACCCAAAAAAAAAAGATGTCGACACGGACGACGAAGTAGTTGTTGTGCCCTGTATGTAGGGCCGCCGACACGATAAGAAGTTGTGATTGTGCCCTGTATGTAGGGCCGCCGACACGATGAGATGTTGTGCTCATCTCCGCTCCCCGTCACCCTTATTTATAAAAACCAATCCTACGCTAAAACTAACTATCCTATTGGTTAAAAACTACGTCACTTAACCGGCCTAAAATCTATTCTTTATTGGTCCAAAGTGACCTCATAAGCTGGGCCAAGATCTCTTCTTATTGGGCGCGAAATACGTCATCTCTAAATTTAGGCTTTGGACTTCCCACAACATCTAATTAGTTTGTCGATTTTGGAGAACCCCGTTCTTTGGAAAATCCTGGGCTTGCAGTTGCTTTCCCACGGGTCCAGTCTAACTCTCTGATTTTACGCCTCGACGAGTGTCAATGCCCAAGGTGGCCCTAAATCTGTCCGATGCTGACAGGTGACGAGAGGATGTGAACCATCTGCGTGGGAAGCTAATTCTAACCAAGTCGCCAGAACATCCCCGCGGATACATGTAATAAAAATATGGAGATATCACTTCGCTAATAAATCGGTCTCTCCCTCTCCTAATTACTGCTTCAATAGACACTGGCGATGATGTCGTCAGTAGATCAGTAGACACTTTATGGCCTCCACGATCCCCAGATATCACTCCAGCCGACTTTTCGTTATGGGGTTACCTTAAAGAACGAGTTTCCGTGGCACACCCAACAACACTCAGCAATTGAAAGCTGCTATCTGGCAAGACATAGTAAATATTCCATGACATTATCAGAAAAATTCTGCGCATTGTGTTGCAGAAAGAATGATGTTTGTTCAATAATAAAAGAGCGTAGTTTTGTAAAAACAAACCCCACTGTTTGCCCAACATAGTGATGTATTTTTTTGTTTCCTACCTCAAGTATTACAATATATTTATAACGGTTTATAAACATTGAAGTGATTTTTAATCACCTTATACAATAAAGAAAATCTAAGCGTATGTTTCTTTCTAATTGGGGTACATTGTGAACTATGTCTTTCCAATGACAGTTCAATAAATTAAATTATAAATGGTAATATCACACGCAGCATGACAAAAAAAACGAAGTTATTGCGAAATGCATAAAATGTGTAAGAAAGTGTCATCTTCGTGACACCCATTTCTTTATTTTCTATCTCAATCTGTGCTCCACTCAAATCGTCAGTTGTAATGCTCCTATTAACCGTGACTTCCGGAGAATATATATTGTTTTGATAGCATGGAGGGGCATTCAAACATTAATCAAACGCTAATAAAATATTAGTACGATGTGTACTAACTCAGCTATTTCGTGCCATGTCAACGGACACGAACCCTAACAGAAATAATAATGCAAGTATCATGATCAACAGGTTGGGATCTCGGTGCAAGTGTCCCCTGAACACTATGCTTATGCCATGTATTGTTCGACCATAGTAAATCGACCTTGGATTCAATTCAAACCTTATTTTAATGAATGATTAGAGATAATATACTATCAGCAAAATTAGTATGTAATAATAATAATAATAATAATAATAATAATAATGTAATTATAGTATTTATTTTATTTATCTGATACTATACTGACTACACGGCATAATACTTTGTTACTATTTTCTGCAGATTCTTCCGGTTTGGCACAAAATATAACCAGTTTGAAAATAAATAAATTACAACATGCCAAACAACGTGACGGCTGATTAATTCCGTTGTTATAACATTCGAAATAAATTCTTCTTCTTCTTCTTCTTCTTTAAGGGGAGGCAGAGGTGAAATTTTCGAACAAAACTGAAGAGAAAATGAAAATTTGGTTTTTTCCATTTTTATTACCTTTATTTTCATATTCCGATGTTAGTTTTTGATTTTGTGCCCTTTAAAAGTATGAAATTAAAACCAAGATAACTGTATTACTATATTATTCCCATAATAAACTAATACTTATCATTATTTATATACCTTCTCTGAACATATAAATAAAAAGAAACATTGAAAATTTCTTACAATATGGTGCATGGAGCATTTTATAGCAAACGATATAAAGTTTTATAAAATTATTAATATTTACAGAACTATTGTACTTAGAAAGTTGAAACTTGGTATGTTCATTACTAATAACATACTTAGTACCCATGATCAATTTCAAACAAATCGGATAAATTTTGTGGATTTTTAAATATTCACCTCTGCCTCCCCTTAAGTTCAGAATTACAACGCACTCGACCTCCAGCTTATAACTTTCGACTCAGCCATTTCCGGACAAGGGTTCCTTATCTCAAATTGATACATGTGCCCTTCCCCATCATCCCTGAAAGTTTGTAACGCCACCTCGGAAACACCCTGTATACTGCTGCCAGGTAGCACGCGAAAGAATCCATGGTCGTTTGTGCGCTATTTCTTATACATTCCTGGGTTAAATCGATGTAGATTAACCCAAGCTACATTATCCTGAAGTATTTACATTCCTTCTGAGACAGTCTGTATACAATATATTACATTTTGCTCCATAATCTTTGGAACATTCCCATAACTAACTGGCGTATTTTAGTATACCGGTATCTAAAAATAGTTTTGTACTTACATTATAGGGTTGACCAAAGCCTTACATTTGGAGTAATTGAGAATTATACAAAGTGTTACAGAAATTTGCAGTAACATAAAGTTATGGTTTTAATGGAACACCCTATATTCATTCCATAAATTTGTTTCACTCTTCGTCCTGATTCAAATGATATAAGCATGAAGTACTCGTACCATAGCTTGTATTTACGTCATTAGCAAAACGAAAACAATTCAGAAACATCTGTACATTTTTAACTATGTTATCTGCTTATGGAAAAATACCCGGATATGGGGATCCCAGAATCCAAACCCTGTCACCCAAATGGAACGTGAAAGCTCTAAAGTGAACGTGTTTTGTGCCGTTTCCAGAATATGCGAGTTAGGCTCATTCTTCTTCGCGGACAATAGTATCACGAAACAGGTGTACGCTGACATACTGGAAAACTGGTTGATATCACAATTCGAGAATGAAAAGAAACAGGAGTTCATTACCAACAAAACGTTCCGAATACTGTATGTATTGACTTTCAGAATACATTAAATGTTGTCTCATCACTAAAAAATGTCCACATCTGTGGAGTAGTGGTTAGCGCGTCTGGCCGTGAAACCAGGTGGCCCGGGTTCGATTCCCGGTCGGAGCAAGTTACCTGGTTGAGGTTTTTCCGGGGTTTTCCCTCAACCCAACATGAGCAAATGCTGGGTAACTTTCGGTGCTGGACCCTGGACTCATTTCACCGGCATTATCACCTTCATCTCATTCAGACGCTAAATAACCTAAGCTGTTGATAAAGCGTCGTAAAATAACCTACTAAAATAAATAAATAAATCACTAAAAATGATCTTTCATCGGCCGCAGACATCTTCTGCACACGGCCACCCCGGTTACAGGAGTGAATCCAAATTGGTAACTACTGCTCATATTCTGATTTTAGCGTTAAAACAACAGAAACGGTTTTCATTGCAAATTTCATTTTAAAATAACACGTGAAGCATTAAAAATATTTGTGTGTTATTTCAAGGCTAAAAATATTCTATTTCCTTGTTTGTTACGTAAATGCATATTAAATGCAGCACTGAAAACTAATGATAAATTGAACTTGTTATTTCTGAACAAGCAGGTTACTACCAAGCAGTAAAAACAACAAAACTCCACATGTTTCCACATCGGATAGGCCCTACTAAACAAATAAAAGTTAAAAGAAATGTAGATACAAGTGAATAATTCTACGAAGGCGGAGAGGTAGAGCTCCCCTTCTTTCGCAACATTAACATTAGGCGATGGCGATTAGTCGGAATTATTATTCGCCCATTTTATTCTGACGAAAAGATCCATTGGCATGGGTGGGCAACTCGTGCTCTCAAAGTGTCAACACAATCTCAGTGCAGGTGGAACGAACTCTGTACTAGTTGTAGTGTCTGTATGCAAGGCACAAGTTTGCTCGCGCTTGCAGTAAGTGTCGGCTCGTTTTAAGTGAAAAACAAAATAATTCCCAGATCATTTCCCTTTAGTGATAAGTCGAAAAAGAAAGATTTTTTTTTATTAAGAAGGGAAGTAAAGCTTGTATTATGTTCCATTACACTTTCTTACGCATGACATTTTATATTACAAATAAGCATAGTGAAGGTTTTACTAAAGAAATACTGTCTAGATCTGCTTTAGAACAGCTAAAGGTAAAAATGGGATATCAACAAGGTGAGACTGATATCAAATATCGTTAGCACGTTGTGCGTGCGAGTTACAGAATTGCACGACATATGATCGACTAGCTAAGAGCATTTAAGGATAAATTTGAAATGTGGCAGTATCTTGTAGAACATAGAGAACTTCACTTTCTTTGACTATAAACTATCTTGAAGAGTGATAAGAAAATCTTCTTATCAAATATAAGGCCCTACTTCAAGACCTACAACAGAATTCACTGGTAAGTTTGGAGAAACAGTGACAATTGACAAGGAATCGAGATTTTCCTGAAATCCTTTTGCCCTACAGGCGATAGAAGATCCTGAAAATTTATAAGTTGAATTAATAAATCTACAGAACAGCACGTCACTCAGATTCTAGCGAAATCAGGAATCGAACTTTTCGTAATGCTGCCCAAGTCAGAATTTCCAAATATACTCTTTGCTTCCACATTATGTGCTTGAGGCAGAGTTTAATACAAGAAAGAAGTGTAAAAGCTCTCTATATACAAAAAGAGCTCAGAAGTACGTTTATTTCATTTGCCGTGACATGTAAAAAATTACTTCCTTGAATTTGCGATTGTTTGCGAATATAGACTATTATCTTTCTGAGAACAGAGGAATACTCTTTAACGAACAAATACTTGTAAATTCTCGCGTTCTATGTTCAAAATGATATACGGTATATTAAAAAGTAGTGTAATAATAAGTAAGTGTTGCTGCTATATTTCTTGTATCTTGAAAAGGTTGTATTTCAAGTACTAAACTAATTCACAAAGCTAGGAAATAATATACTTTTGTTATGTGTTCAGGTACAGTCTGTCTAAAATTACTATAATTATTGTACCATTGAAAAATTGAAAAATTAAAAAAACATGCTGAAACTTTCCTTCTGGAGTGTCAAAATGGCTTTAGAAAAGGAAGATCGTGTGTAGATCCATTATTTAGTATGAAACTATTGTTAGAAAAAAGAAGAGAATTTAATTTAGAAACCCATATAGCTTTTATTGATTTTGTGAAAGCTTTTGATAAAGTCCGAAGAGACCTTTTATTCGACATATTACAAGAAAAAAATATTCCAAATTTGCTATTGCAAAATATAATAGAAATCTACACAGACAGCAAAATAAGTGTCAAAATAAATAACTGTATATCCGAAAGAAAATTAGTTAATAATGGAGTTCGACAAGGTTGTCCACTATCACCAACTTTATTTAATATTTATATAAATGAAATTATTTTAAAATGGAACCAAATCTACACATTAGGAATCAAAATAACCAGTGCTCTAACATTAAATACCTTACTCTATGCCGATGATCAAGTCATAATTTCCAATTCAGAGGATAATTTACAAAGAGGATTGTATACATTAAATAAAATATTAAAAGATTTTGGGATGGAAATTTCAGCACAAAAATCAAAAGTAATGGCATTTTTAGGACAAGACCCAGTCAGAAGTAAGATAATACACAATAACAATGCCTCGAACAAGTGCAAAATTTCAGTTATCTGGGTTGTGAAATATCTTATCAAAATGAAAAAGATGTGAACAAGAAAATTACCAAATTTACACAAATTCTAGGAATAATAAACAATGCATTAAAAGCTAAATTAGTACAAAAATCTACAAGAATAAAAATATATAATACACTAGCATTACCCTCCCTTTTATACGGAAGCGAGATTTGGTCATTAAAGAAAAAAGACATGAACAGAATCAAAGCAACGGAAATGAAATTTTTGAGGAGGACAGCAGGATATACTCTTTTAGACCGAAAAAGGAATGAAGACATTTTAGAACAATTAGAAGTAGAGTCAGTAGAAGAAAAAATCAGCAGATACAAATTCAATTGGCTAGATCATGTAAGAAGAATGGAAAATTCAAGAATCCCAAAAATTATGATGCAATATAAACCTAGAGGACATCGTCGACCAGGAAGACCTTTAAGAAGACTGCTAGATGGGACCGAAACAGGTCTACAGAGGCCTAATTCGTGAAGGAGATGATGATGATGATGATGATTGTACCAGCGTCATTCTGAAATTCAAATCATGGAGTAGACATCATGACCATCTGCATGAGCCGCCAGAGCGCACCGTGGCAGTAAACTGCTTTTGCAGCGAAACTACAAACAACTTGTAACTGCTGCGGCTGGTTCCGTCTGTCTTTCTACCTTTCAAGGTTTTTTTTAGCACTTAGTGAGCACGAGTTGCCCATCCATGTTCATTGGCATCATAGAATGAATAAACGTCACGGTCATTATGCAAGTTACAGCGAAAGAAGAGAGATCAATTGCTGTTTTAATTCATATGGGAAGACTTTTAGTGCAAGCAATCTCAACACTAGTTATGATTAGATTACGGGAAAATTAATACTAAAGTTTGGATCGGCAAAACAGTAATAAACATGTCACATCATGCGTTATATCAAGATGTAATCATTGCAACAATTAATTATCTTCCTTCTAGAGATACGCTGGAACCACCCACTTTCTGAGGATTTGAATTAAGAGAAAGTTAATTAAAAGGTCATTAAGAAAACGGTCGTTACGGACTTGGATTGTTTACGCCACTGCTTGTATCGCGTATGTACAGTTAAGCCTCGGGAAGGAAAAAGCAGGGAATAGTCGTAAAATGCAGAAGCAACTAAGCGATACACACGTTATGTGTACATTTATACGGAAACCGCATCGTTAAATCTGTACAAAATTCAACACCGCAAAAGCCTATGAACGCTATTCCGGCCATTATCATTCTGTTCACATACCCAGGCTGTTACCAGAATCGTAGCCTCTGGACTTTTTTTCAGAGAGCATTATTCGGGTACATTTTCTTTTTAACATGTGTGCGAAGACTCCTGCATACTATACACTTCAACTGCATGATTTCGGATTTACGTTACTTCTAAGAAATGACAAGAGAACATTAAAGGACGAGAAATAAATGCACTAACGTTAAAAAGCGAACACTAGACATGTCTATGAAACGACTGGAATAATATTGTTCCCTTGCAGGAAGGAACAAAAGATGCTATCTTACTTGCTCATATAAAATGTAGCCTACAGAGTGCTTTAAGCTACGCAACGATCTTGCAAATAGTTCAAACAGATCGCGTGACAGCAAAGACACTCTCTTCGTCCGGATACTGGCGGCATACAGACTTTTCAGTAATGAAACATTTGAATGTATAACCTATTTAAAATACACACTCCTAAGTCGTTACCATGGTATTTCGTCTCTTGGACATTTTAACAAAAATCTGAACACTAAGAAATATATTAACAAATGACAGACGAATTATTCATGTTTCATATATATTTTATTTTTAATTTGGTAATCTGACCCAGTATTTTGGGTTTGCCCTGCGACACAGAATAGCTCACAATAAAATTTAAAATGAAAAATTATATAAACAGGTTTCAGACAAAAGTGAATAAGACATAAGAAAAAAAATAGAACCAAGTGTCATTTAAATTGAATGTACACCATAAAGATGCTGACGAAATATCGCTACAGAAAATTTTATTATGGTGGTGACGATGGCATCTTGAAGATCTCTCGTCAGCTTGTATTTTTCCCTCCACTTTACAAAGGCTTTCGGGATGGTGCCTCTCGCTCCGAAGAAGAGATCGGTAACTGTGATTTTTTCTATGTTGTATTTCGCTGATAGGTACTGAATCGTGGGCTCGTAGATTTTCTTTTTCTCTTCGTTCACTTCAGATGGTTGAGTGGCTGAGATTTCAAATCTGATGGTAGGATCAATTATTTCGGATGTCTGTTTATTCCTATTTATAGCTATGATATCGATCCTACGATTGCTCTCACCATCAGCAATACAATGACCTTCCTCGTGAACGTCTAGATTTTTGGATCGAAGTGCATCTGCGATCATAGAACGTATGATGTTGTGACGTTTTATTCTGAGTACTTCTCCCTGTGGGCAACTCCCAAGCTCATGTGGTAAAGTTTCATACTCACTGCAGTGCCTACAGTGGGTTGTGCCTGTAGAGCGGCCAGGGAGAGAACGTACTGGTGCCACCATCGCAGTCATTTTTAGCATTTCTCTCCATTCAGAACTTGATAATCCGTCAAGAGCAATAGAAGGCTGCTCAAAGATGTTTCATTTCAATAAATAATGGATTACAAACTGGAACTGGTTTCTTTTTCAGATTTTCAATTTTAGTCTCCATTATGACGCTATCGTTGAGGTTAGGGTTGATTTTCAAAATGTTTTATTAGGCCGGGTAGCTCAGTTGGTAGAGCAGCTGGCTAGGGACTGAAAGGTCCGGGGTTCGATCCCAGGTGGTGACAGGATTTTTTCTCGTTGCCAAACTTTCAGAACGGCCCCGAGGTTCACTCAGCCTCCTATAAAATTGAGTACCGGGGGTAAAAGGCGGTCAGAGCGTGGTGCCGACCACACCATCTCATTCTAGTGCCGAGGTCATGGAAAGCATGGGGCTCTACCTCCATGCCCCCCAAATGCCTTCATGGCATGTTACGGGGATACCTTTTACAAAATAATATAAATTTTTGGCATGATATCAATTTTATAGGTTATAATTTTTTTTAATAATATAAATAGTAATGATATAAATTGTATCAGTTTACATTGTAAAGCATATAACAATTTTAACAAATAAATTCCCATATCAAGCTGCAAGAAACAATAAAAAAAAGGGGAAAAAAACAATGAACAAACATCAAAAGAATATATGAACTTTAGGTGTTGTCCAAGAGGGAAACAAACATTTACGTATGTACATAGAGAAAATTGTTTCCTCTATGGTAATTCAGCTGTTGACCAGACGGGACCAAGCGTGATCTAGTGTGTCACCACATTCTCGGTAACCGCGATCGGGCCTGATCGCGGTAAGTGCTAATCGCAATTAGTACTGTATTCTGTCACCACTATAAGGGACGGCAAATCTTCATGAATCACCCTGTATATGGAAATTTAAGAGGCTCCCTTCATTCTTAAAAACGCACTCTTGGTTATATATTTCCTGTTTACAGGAACTTAACTTCAAAGATGAAGTTAATTCGATGTTTTTTTGAAAGGAAGAAGTATCACTGAAAACGGTTTCCTTCTCGATTTCCTCTGCACACAAGCATCACGCTGATCAATAGCCCATTTTCCATGGACATCAGTTAAAGCAAAAACGAAAGTGACAACAGCTACATTCAGCAATGCTTCGCCACTCGCCACTCGCTCTGCGCGCCAGACGGTCCGTGTAATGAACCACCCAACTGATAGCCACGGTGTTGCAGAACGACACATAATAATGTATTATATTAACTCATGCTTGTGTAGGCGGCAGTACACACCTCTTCAACTGCAGAAACTCCCACAAACAATCCAAGTACACGGCAGTTCTCACGGGCCCAGACAATGGCTCGTATTGTTTTAATCTGAACTGATACAATATTCCAATCTTGAAGCGAATATCTGAACGCTTACCAGGAAAACAGCGGCTTACAACCACTGGAATGAAATTGAATACGGACGTATTATATGAGAAGCTGTAATTTCAACAGTAAACTACACTTTCTGAGACAAAAATATTATAAAGGAATTATTACGTCCTTCCAACTGGGAGGTGCCAAGAGGAAGCTAAGTCTAGGATTTCCAACTATATGTACAGGGACATCATTTTATCTTTACTAACATTTTTAATATTAACCTGGCTCTACCTTTGGATCAACACCGTTTGCTACCTCCTTCCACGACTGGAGTTCGATGATACTGGCGTAATATACAAACAAACCACTTCACTAGGTATAGGAGGGAAGAAAAGTAGTTCATCCATTTACGTAAACTAGGAAATATTGCGCTTTTGAGTTTGAACATTTTCATTAGGTTTTTCTTTAATCAAAATACGATACAGTATTAACAATGAGTGTTTTTACTCACGAACTGAGCTGTCTATGCGGACGTATTCATTATGCAGTGTATATTATACTGTCTACAGCACATTAGCGTACAATATAGAGAATGAAGTTAAATTGAAAAATAATCATAATATGGATATTTCAACACATTTTTGAAAATGGTGGCCGTTCATTTCGATACAGGCTTCAGTTCTAATGTGCATATTATCGCACTATAGACTATTGTACCTAATCCCAATTACCAGTTTCGTCCTTCGTACTAGTAACTCACGTTGAAATAATTCTGTACCTACTCCATAAAAGAGTACCTTACGTACTGTAAATTCAATCTTCACTTCTGCCCGATCCGAAAAGATAAAATTACTCAGACATGCTATCTACTGTCCGTCCAAGTGGTTATGTCGCAGGATCGTAGAGAGGGGGAAATCACGTGACAGTTAATTACTTAACGAGGCCCTTTTATTTAAGTTATTTTATGCTCGGCCATGCCGAAATGTAGTAATTATACACCTGGTAGCAGACCTTTAATGCATGTCATTAAAGTACACCTACTCATTAAAGGTCAGGTCTTTCAGCCAATGACGACTCAGGTTACAACTGTTCAGCCAATGACAGGTCAGCTTTCTACCGTTATAAAACCGCAAGTATCGATTATTCTCGGATATGCAATCGAAAGAGAATTAGCGAAAAGTCACGGAGGCTGGAAATCCAATACTGTCGCAGAAGGTTATGTTCTGTTACTATAATAATTAGCGTTAATTGTAAATAATATTCAAATAAATTCAATTTGTCATGTCGTTTTTCAATGTCTAATTTAATTTCAATGTTATCTCTGTAGGTTCTTATGGCCTAGCAAGGTCAATGTGAACATCTGTTCCTCGGAAAAAAAAGCAATACTTTCGCGTCTGCCAACATCTCACAACATACGGGACATTGGTCAAGGTCAGATACAAAGAAAATTAATAATATCAAGTTATAAATATGGTCGAGCATAAAAAGTCTTATGAAACTCGCCTATAATGGTAATTAAGAAGCTCGTATGAAAATTATTAAACTCGCTTGCGCTCGTTTCATAAACATCCATACTCGCTTCTTAATTACCTTCATTATAGGCTCGTTGCATAATGTACTATTAAACAGTTGTATGGGTATAATATTACGCAGAACAGAAATTGATGTTCCCAGAAAAGAGCTAAGACAGTCCAGCCACTAGCCTTTACAGAGAGGCGAATAGAAGCAGTTGGGGAAAACCGGAATGCGACGTAGGCAAATGGACGACAGTACCTGTGCGAAAATGATTCAATATTGAAAGCTCTTTCGTCACTGGAAAACGCGAACATATTTTTGGAACGTACTGTTCACTCTGACCGTAAGGCTACTATCTTGGATCTGTGTGGAGGACGGTTGAACTTCATTAGTAGAAGGGGTGGGAGTGAAGTACATTAAAAAACTCAGGTACAATAAAAACTGAAGTAATTTAACAATTGAAAATGTACGATTACAAATGTACTAGCGCTACTTTGACTTACATCGGTAGCTCCCTGTAGAAAACATGTAAATGAGGTTCAAATGCAGTTTACACTCTGGGCCACTCGGTCTCCTACAAAATTGAGTAGCAAGAGTCGGCGCTAACCGCATCACTTCATAGTGCCGACGTCCAGAAAGCAGGGAATCTCTCTCCACCTTCGTTGTGTATCGGAATGGAGGTAGGCTACACAGACACTTCAGATTTTGATAGCTATTACCACTATCAGTATCCAGTTTCTGTACTGACGAAGAAGGAACTAGCTCTATGGCGAGCGTGAGGCGTGGGCTAGTCAGGTAGCGAATACAGTATTGATGTACTGAGAGAGAACGGAACGGAACAATTCACTGAATTTTTCGTGCAAAATGTCGCCTCCTAGTAACAAGTAGGGCTCGAAATTTTAGGTGCTAAAAATCGGGAAAATATGTGACAAAAAAGGGGGAAAAAAAAGAAAGTTTCAATTATTATTTTATATGCAGTATTCACCAGTATAAATTACAGACGTGGACAAATTATTAACAAAATTGACGATTTTTATGGCAATTCTGTTTACAAAATTGGCTTTTTAATTTAGACTACATTTGAGAATTTTCCATATTTCCATCATTACAGTAGAGAGAAATATGCAAAAATGTCAACTGTAGTTTAAATTGAAGAGTCAAGCTTTGTAAAAATATATAATAAAAGTCTTCAATTTTGCTAATAATTTGTAAATTAGCAAAAATGTCAACTGCATTGAAGAGACAAATTTTGTAAAAATATAAAACAAAAATCTTCAGTTTTGTTAATAATTTGGAAATATCCAAAATGTCAACTGTAGTCCAAATTGAAGAATCTAATTTTAAAAAAATATAGAATAAAAATATTCAGTTTTGCTAATAATTTCTAAATATGCAAAAATATGAAATGCAGTCCAAGTTGAAGAGTTAAATTTTGAAAAATACACAATACAAATCTTAAATTTGGCTAATTATTTGGAAATACACAAAAATGTCAACTGTAGCCTAAATTGAAGAATCATATTTTGTAAAAATATATAATAAAAATCTTCAATTTTGCTAATAATTTGTCCACGTCTGTATGCTGTCTCGTCTGCTGAAGAATTACAGTACACAATGAGAGTCATCCTCAAGTTGCCCCTCACAAATGACTGATGATTATCGCGGAACACTGCCTTGTACTGGGAAAAAGAGCGCCCTGGCCAATGAGAAACAACATGCACTCCCTAGAGACATGTTTATGATTGGAAACGAAACCAGAGGCAGCTGATGTTTATGAAATTATAACTGCTTCCTGAATCAGCGTTATAAATTACAAGACATTCCTAAATGACACATCAATGTTTGTGTGTGTTACAGTATAATTTTTAGTGGCGACAGCTCTTATCGCTTGTGGTGAGAAAGGCGTCTGCAGTTCCACAGATAGGCAATTCCGAGAAACAGTTGCCAGCTATCACATCTAAGCAACTGCATTGAACATTCGGGTGATAATGTGAAATGGGGTTTTTGTGGAAAATTATTTGAGGCAGTTTAATTTTTATTTGTTTTATGTGAATATTTGAAAATATGTATTTACATTTAAAAATTCAAAATGTGTTTACGTGTGAAATAAAATTTAAAATATATGCTCATGTGACCTTGTCCGGAACTTAAAACACAATTACCAATTTTTATTACTGTGTAAATAAAACATTTATTTTCCTAAGAATCCTAGCCCTAGTAATAAGTCCTGAAAAACAGTGTAATAAAACGTACAGCATCTTCCACTCCAAATGTCGCCCGTCTCGTCGCTTTGTGGACTAGCAATCAGTTTGTGTGTTCGTACATTTTTACCTTTCTTACTGTTAACTTCACACCAATGTTCCATAATAATTTGGTAGACCTCCTTTAAATAAAGGGTGGAGAAAGTGTAAAGCAAGCTATTTATGACATTTTTGTAGTAATTTACACATAAAAAGTACAGGTTTCGATTAATTATTATCCTAAAAAGAAACTCCAAGTAGAATTACACACAGTGTTGCCATATATAGGAATTTATCTGTCGGTATAGGGATTTTTTTTTTTTTTTTTTTTTTTTTTTTAAGGATTCGAAGTAAATCCCGAAAAGACGAAGTATATGATTATGTCTCGTGACGAGAATATTGTACGAAATGGATATATAAAAATTGGAAATTTATCCTTTGAAGAGATGGAAAAATTCAAATACCTGGGAGCAACAGTAACAAATATAAATGACACTCGGGAGGAAATTAACACAGAATAAATATGGGAAATGCCTGTTATTATTCGGTTGAGAAGCTTTTATCATCCAGTCTGTTGTCAAAAAATCTGAAACTTAGAATTTATAAAAGTTATATTACCGGTTGTTCTTTATGGTTGTGAAACTTGGTCTCTCACTTTGAGAGAGGAACATAGGTTAAGAGTGTTTGAGAATAAGGTGCTTAGAAAAATATTTGGGGCTAAGAGGGATGAAGTTACAGGAGAATGGAGAAAGTTACATAACACAGAACTGTACGCATTGTATTCTTCACCTGACATTAAATCCAGACGTTTGAGATGGGCAGGGCATGTAGCACGTATGGGCGAATCCAGAAATGCATATAGAGTGTTAGTTGGGAGGCCGGAGGGAAAAAGACCTTTGGGGAGGCCGAGACGTAGATGGGAGTTTAATATTAAAATGGATTTGAGGGAGGTGGGATATGATGATAGAGACTGGATTAATCTTGCTCAGGATAGGAGCCAATTGCGGGCTTATGTGAGGGTGACAATGAACCTCCGGGTTCCTTAAAAGCCAGTAAGTAGTAAGTATAGGGATTTTTTACACGAAAAGAGATGTAGGGATCTTTTAAAGATGTACGAAAGGTGGGAAGGATACTACGTAATTATCAGACTTATAGTGGGTGAAGAAGTGGCAGATAATGAGGAAACTCAATTTCAATTTCAACTGTAAATACAGATATATATCAGGCTTAATTAATACATTGCTAGCAAATGAGACAGTCGTGCTTTGATTTCACAAATGTGGGGATTTTTCGCTGATTGTGGGAATTTTTTCAATATCTGTAGAGATTTCCGTCTGAAAAAAACTTGACAACACTGGTTACAGTTACACGCACCCCTCTGAAAGTCTGTAAAGAAGACTACGAAGTCTAGTGGTATTCATGCTCTGCAGCGTTGCTACATGTTGCATTTAATTTTATCTAGCAATTAACACAATTCCCTATAGATTATTCGTCGTGTCAAAAACATTACTTATCTAAATTTGTAGTCCACACCTGTGGAGTAACGGTCAGCGCGACTGGCTGCGAAACCAGGTGGCCCGGGTTCGAATTCCGGTCGGGGCAAGTTACCTGGTTGAGGTTTTTTCCGGGGTTTTCCCTCAACCCAACATGAGCAAATGCTGGGTAACTTTCGGTGCTGGACCCCGGACTCATTTCACCGGTATTATCACCTTCATCTCATTCAGACGCTAAATAATCTAAGATGTTGATACAGCGTCGTAAAAATAACCTACTCTAAATTTGTTCGTAATGAGTCGATCTCCTAATTCGTGTGAATTAATGTAATACATTCTCTTCCACCCTTATACTGGCGGCAACCTTACAGCGCTGATAAAAAATCAATCTTGAGTCACTATGTGGCAACAGAGTCTCGACTAAACGCAACATTATATTGATTCCGATTTAGTTGTTTGAGAGTCTGGAAGCAAGTAAAGAGCTGCCTACATTTTTAGCATCCCTAACCAGCACTGCTAATCCATTCCTCGTTTAATTCTACAACGACCTTTTTAAAGTCTTCAGAATCTTTTCAACGCCACTACAATTCGCCTTTCAGGTTTTCCTGATTTGAAACCAGAGACTGCAGACTGATGCAGTCTCACAAGGTCTGTACAGACAATGTCCCCAAAGCAGGAACGAAAACAGACTTTTTTTGGCCTGGATTTCTATCTTTCAAAGTTACTAGTGGCTTGTGCAGCAAATGCTGCAAACTAAGTTCATTAGACGTTCAAATAAAAATTTTCCAGATTTATTTTCAATGAAGAATACCAGACATTTTGAAAGTTATTTGCTTCCATAATAATGAAACATATCCCTCTGAAAAGTTTTTTATGCCAAATATTTTTTTAACCTATCCACCTTCAGTTTTTGAGTTTCTACGCGAAAACGCAAGTAACAATGTCAGGACGATCAGTGGGTTTTTCATGTGGGCGTAAAGCAATAGCTATTTCAGGTTATTGTGGATTGTAGATGAAAGTTAAAAAAAAAAAGTCAGGTTTGCTATGTTTTCGAACAATAAACATAGCATTTTGGTATAGCTGCTGCATGTAGAACTTGAGATGTAGAGGGTCAAATTATTTTATCCTGCTAATAGATCTTGCTGGAATGATCGGGAGACTACAAAATTTTGTAGCCTTTTATTTTATCAGTAATACCTTTTGGTCTTTCCTGAGGAACTATAATTTTTGCGCTTTCTCGAGCCAATACTGCATATAAATATCTACACCACACCGCCATTAAGTATATGAAAAAGACCCACCTACACTTGATTAATAACTATAAAAACATTTGATTTTTAATAACAATATTATCTTACGTAAGTTCTGTAGTTATATATAATAGCCCCCACTCAGTAAATTATAGAAAATATGAAGATTTAATTTAAGATATTCTCTACATCTACTTATATAACCCCAAAACGTTTCACTTTCATGTCATTAATATAATAATATCTCATTTCTAATGGTAATAATGTCATCAAACCACCTCAAGTTTTGTAGATTTTAATATCCAATGCACAGCTGTACTCAGAAAATTACACACCGCAGAATCAGATCTGTAAATTATTTTTATAGTAAGTCTTGAAGTTTTTAGTAAGCAATTAAATTTGAGCTCTAAATATGTCAGCAATCTTGCAAGTCATGGCCTTCGTGTAATAGCCTATTGTTTATTGTAGTGTGTGTTTTGTTTTATTCTGAAATGCAATTAGTTCTCAAAACTGACGAAAGATGGATTTCGGAAAATTATGTAAAGCTTCAAAATGACGGGTCATTCATTAAAATCCGTCCAGCCGTTTTCACGTAATTTCCATTACCAGTTCAAATTATATATTAGTACATTATGCATCAAGCCTATAATGGTAGTAATTAAGACGCGAGTATGTTTGTTTATGAAACGAGCGCAAGCGAGTTTCATAATTTTCATACGAGAATCTTAATTACCATTATACGCAAGTTTCATACGACTTTTTATGCTCGACCCTATTTCTAATTTGAAATTATTCTTAAGTATTCATGTTATAGTTATGTAAGTGAGGAGCGGAACTGACCTGAATTGTGAGATGTGCGCAGACGCGAAAGTATTGATTTTTTCCGAGGCACGAATGTCATTGACCTTAATATAATCTAGAGAATAACATGAACATTAATATTGATATAACCTGGAAATTGATTTAGAATTGAAAAACGAGATGACAAATTGAATTTATTTGAATATTATTTACAATTAACGCTAATTATTACAGTAACAGAACATAACCTTCTGCGACAGTATTGGATTCCCAGTCTCCGTTTGACTTTTCGCTAATTGTCTTTCGATTGCATATCCGAGAATAATCGATACTTGCGGTTTAGAATGGTACAATGGTGATTTCTCATTGGCTGAACAACTGAATTATAATGAATAGGTGTACTTTAATGAGGTGCATTAAAGGGCTACTTTCAGGTGTATAATTACTACATTTCGGCATGGTCGAACATAAATAGATTTTTTGCGTCGCAGTTTACAACACGGGTCCCTGGCTTTGGCAATCAAGATGTCCTGCAACCTTACTGCAGTGCGCTCCGTTCCTGGCAGAGCTTTCAGCACGACCCGTTGCCGTCAACCAGACTGCAACGAGACAGAAACTCTTGGCCACGTGTTGGGCTTTTGTCGGAAAGGAGAGTTATTGCGTAACAACAGGCATCATAGAGTCCGTGGAGCTATCGCCTGTCTTCTTCGGAACAAGGGTTGGGAAGTTCATGAAGAGGTCCACTGCATTTCTGAAGACGACTCTCACAGAAGAGCGGGTATAATAGCAATAAACAGGCAACAACAAAAGGCTATTGTCATAGATCCAACTATACGCATGGAGAGAGATCTAAACCAAGCTCATCAGGTTGATCAGGAAAAGAGGGCCATTTATGAACCTTGTATTCCCTACCTTAGTGCCAAGTATAACATCCCTCTCTTCAATTGGTCAGTGACAAGTTTATTTTTTGGTGCTCGGAGTTCTTTACCAAAATTTACATATCATTTTTTAAACAATTATCATATCATCTTTTGAAATTCAAAAAATCATCTCGCAAATTCTCAAAGATTCCCTGCAGATTATACAATTTCATTTATACCACTCAGAAGGCCTTAATTAAGGATATGCTAATTTTAAATA
>NC_091123.1:184139724-184202224 GCF_040183065.1 Periplaneta americana | reverse complement strand
GGGAACCCAGATGACGTTTCTATATCTGAAATTTCCCCCTAATGTGTTTTGTACAATAAATTCGGCAATAACCGTGGATTGGAATCCGCAGCTGCAGATGGGCTCGGCCGGGCTGCATCTAAATGATTGGCTTATGCAATTCGGCCTTTCATTACATGTTAAACTACAGGCAAGCCTCATTCCCTGAGGTTATCGTCGTAATACTTCAAAGCCTGATGTTCAACATTTTACGATTTTTTTAATGATTTAATTAATACAGCGTAACATTTGTAATCAACATCTGTCGCCCGCAGCTGTCAAACTGCACAGTTCAGGGCTGGAATTCTTTCAATTGTTTGATGAGTACCATAAATTTCCAAGCCGGGCTTCGAGGGCAAACATGTAAATAACTCTGTGTTATGAAATCCCACTTGCAACGAGAACAAGGAGGGAAAGTTTCAAGGGGATAAGATAGCAGCAAGTGTACAGCTATTCACTTCTGGCTGCACCTAAACTATTTCAGATTACTCTCAGAATATCGCTGGTCTTAAAAAAGGACTGCCGCTATTAAAATGATTGACATTATAACACCATGGATGGATATTTTACACTAAGCTTTTGATCGAAAAACAGAGAATTTAATATTGAAACCCACCTGGCATTTATTGATATGAAGAAAGCCTTCTACAGAATAGATAGAAACAAATTATTGAATATTTTAGCACAAGATGGTATTCCAAATCAATTAATAACAGCTATTTACAATATTTATAATAATAATAATAATAATAATAATAATAATAATAATAATAATAATAATAATAATAATCATATACAGGTTAGGATTGAAAACAAATATTCAGAATGGAAACGAATAAATCAAGGAGTGTATTGTATTGTATTTATTAACATTCCATGGTATTCATACATTGCTTACAGCTAGAATATGGAACAAGTCAAAAAACGTAATACTATTATAAAATCTTAATTCATAGTCACAGTCTAGATGAGATTTACAATATAGTCTACTAGTACAACACAAAGTTTTAGTATCAATTTCATGAAGTGCTATTGAATGTCATGAATTCACCTACAGAATAGAATTTGGCTCTAAATAATTTTATGTTTTGAGTTTCATTTTTTATATTGATAGGGAGGCTATTAAAAATGTTTACTGCCATATAACGCACTCCTTTTTGATAGCACGATAGACTTGCCGATGGAGTATGAAAGTCATTTTTGACGTGTATTTATGCTATGAACTGTTGAATTAGTTACAAAGTTTTCACGATTATATACGAGGAAGATTATTAATGAAAAGATATACTGACAAGCCATGGGCATTATTTGTAGTTTTTTGAAAATAGTCATACACGATTCCCTAGATTTGGCACCTACTATTATTCTAATTACTCTTTTTTGTAATAGAAATATACTGTTACTATCTGTGGAATTTCCCCAGATTATTATTCCAAAACTCATTACCGAGTGGAAGTATGCAAAGTATATTGTTTTTAAGGTGTTGATATTTACTATCTTTTGCATAGATCTAATAGCAAAACAAGCTGAATTTAGTTTGGGGGTAATTTCTTTAATATGATTTTTCCAATTTAACACATTATCGATTTTTAAGCCAAGAAATTTGGTTGTTGTTGTTTCTAATAGGGATCTATTATTAATTATTGTGCTAGAAATTTGCGACGTTGAATTTGGACAGGATTTAAATTGAATTATGTTAGTTTTGTTACAATTTAATACCAACTTATTGACTGAGAACCAGTGAGAAATGGTTGTAGTTTATCTCCTCTATTATTTATAATATACATGAATCACATTATTAAGGAATGGAGGTTGAAACCACATGGAAGTATACCGATAAGTCGTTTGTCCCAAATAGATACCTTATTATTTGCTGATGATATTGTGTTTATGGCAACTTCAGAAGATAATTAACAACGTTTGGTTTACAACTTTAATCAAATGGCAGAAAGTTTCAATATGGAAATTTCAACTGACAAATGTAAAGTGATGACTTTTTTTTTGGAAAGGAACCAGTCCGTAGCAAAATATGCATCAATAATAAGATCATCGAACAAGTCAAACATTCAGTTATCTCGGTTACCAGATTTTATACGAAGAAGAAAAGGATTTGAATGAGAAAATTATTAAATTCAACAGAGCAATGGGGATAATTAATCAGATATTCAAACCAACCTTAGTACAAAAACACACGCGCACCAGAATTTATAAAACATTGGCCAGACCTATACTCTGTTTTGGTAGTGAAGCTTGGACGATTCGTAACATGGATTCACAAAGATTAACTGCGGCAGAAATGAGATTTATGCGTCGTACGGCGGGATACACGAGAATGGATCACATTAGAAATTTTGACATTATGAAAGAACTGCAGATTGAACCGATTACGGAATACTTACAGAAATACAGACAAAACTGGAGATCACATGTCATCAGAATGCCTCGTTCTAGAATTCCACGCCAAATTTTAAATTACCATCTTGTGGGCAAGAGATCCTAGGGCAGACCGTTTAAGCGTTGGCAAGAGAACGTAACGGGCCACTAGGCCCAATACATGCAAGGATGATGATGATGATGATGATGATGATATTATAACGCAAGCCAATTCTATCTTGCAATAAAGTTGTATATGAGTGGCATTAGAATGTAATAACAACAAAAAAAAAAAAAACAGAACACATTCTACTTAAATAACTTGAGTCATTGTATAATTAGGTCAATACATATTAAAATTATTAACCGTTTGTTTTATTCTTCCTTCGTCAATTAAGGCCCTGGGTGCAATAATAACTTAAGTCGAAAACCTAAGTTTTGAGAAAAACAATGTCAGAGTTTTAGAATCATGTAGAAATTTTATCAGTAGAAATACTCGTGTCATTTGTTTAGACTGTATAAATTATTCAAATCCAATATCAGTTATAAATTAAACCAACCCATTTTTAAATATTTGTAAATAAAGTATGGGAACCGTAAGTCTTTATCGCATAAAAGTCTGAGGCTTCTTAAATTACAGTACCTGGCCCTAAAACCAACCGAAACGTGTTACCTCACTAACACACACGAACTTTATTGAATGAATAATAAGAAATAAATATTATAGGGTAGAGTAGCATAAATAGCACCGCTTCCTAAATCGCACCACTGCTAGTTTAAAACAAATGACTATAGTAGTGTGGCATCTAGTGGTATTGTTACAATCTACCATATGAACTTCCACCGTGTCACTTGATTTCTGCCACTTCTTTGTGTCAGCAGCGTGGTGATAATGTATCTAATATAATCGCTCAGGTGGATGTATATTTAGCTAACATTTTGTAACTAAATAACGGATTTGCATGCAAAGGAATCCATAATCTTAAGATGTTATTCGTTTAAAGAATTATTAAAGAACATTTAACTTAGTAGGATTTTCGAACATGTGGTGATTATAGGCTAGAATGAAGGAAATAATAACTTATGGCGTAGTTTCTCAATTCACACCAATTTGTAGGTGCCTAATTCGCACCGGTGCGATATGAGACACTGTAGCAATTCTAACCGACAAAAGAAGGCCCCAAAATTTTAACTGAACTAGGAATGCATCATGTGGGTGCAATATCAAGTGGCGAAAAGGGCGTTAATACAACAAGTGTGTGTTGTACAAGCGCACCAGGTATTTTGTGCCACCTGTGATAATTTTTAAACGTCAAACAATGCATCCTTCATTATCAGCTGGTGCTCCTCCAGGATCGTTATTTGTTTGCTCTGAGTCAGGTTACATCAACAGTGAATACTATTTGTCGAATAGCTCAAACATTTTATTTTCCTCTCAATCCTACCATAGAAAAAAGCGCTGCTTCTGTATGCCCACCTATACGACCTATTCCAAAAATTTAGAAGCTAGATTATCTCGGGAAAATGATATGCTCCTGTTTCAGCTTCCTCGTCATAATACTCATAGGCCCAGCCTTTAGATGTTTCTATCTTCAAACCATTTCAGACAGCTATATCATGAAGTAGTTCTTAGGTGGCTTCGAGATAATCGTGGAGAAAAGGTGACGCAGTTTACAGTCTGAACTGCCTGGTGAAGCACATGGCAAATGTGTAACAATAAAAAACGCATTCAGAAAGTTTAAATGTTAGGTAATTTATGCTCTATTTTTTCAATTTCATTTCAAGATGCGTTACTCTCTTTCATTAATTTCAATAAAGAGGTGCGATTTAAGAAACCGCAGGTGCTATTTAGGAAACTAGTTGCCTAAATGGCACCACTGACATGTGTTTCGAAAATGTCATTTTAATTGAAAAATATTAAATCAAATTCAAGGATTCTTTTTTACAAGAAAGGTAAATGTTCTGGGAATGTATCTCTGTAAAGGAATGCAGAAAATAAAAACTGTATTGTTCAATAAAAATTATAAATGCTGAAGTGGTGCGATATAGGCAACCTTACCCTACATTTCCGATATTGCTGGTAGTAGTAAAACAGTCACTGTATATTTTTTGGTTCAGTATTTTATCACAGTCTACTATATACAGTCGCGAAGCTTGAGGTGATTTTTTTGAAAATCTCGTGATAAAGCGCTCCAAGCGGTTAGCAACTAGAAACAATAGACTGTCCACGGTCGACTTTGGACTGTGTCGTATTTCTATCGAGTGCTAGCTCGTTGCGTATTTCACATTGATGCTTGTGAAATGTTCGTTATTGGTTGTAATGAAAATGTTAATGGCTAAAATACAATAATTGGATTAATAATTATATTTTACTAGAGACGTAGAAAAATTAACTTTGTTTTAATGAAATTTATTGATCACGTTTTATTTTCAATTCTGGTGGGATTATTGCTTAGGCCTACTTTTTTTTTTAAAGGATATGTTTTTAATTATAGCTGTTAATTTTGTTGTTATTTTTATTTGTTACTTTACTAGAGACTTAGAAAAAGTCTGTTACAATAAAATTTATTGATCACGTTTTATTTCCAATTCTGGTGTGATTATTATTGCTTAACCTCATCCCACTTTGTTAACTACGTAAGCGTACACTACAAGTACCGGTACACGTAAGTTACTCCATTAATTCATATTTCCATTATTATTGTTGTAAAGGGAAATGAAAATTAATATTTATTGGTTTCATAGTTAATTATCGCTATGATCTTGAATGAATGAAGCGATTATAGTAAATTTCAGTTCGTTTTGCACAAACAAAAATAATATTAACCTATTTCTTGCAGGTATCTTCGAGTTTATGGTGGAATTTAATATACTTCATTAAAATAATAAATTAACTTTATGCATTTAATATTTCAATAATGGAAGGAAGGTGTTAATTTTTCCAAAAGAACACGACGAAAGTGTAACATATTTTGTGCGAGATCGTGCGTATTTGCTTGTTTTCCGCACAGAACCAATACGCGGTAAGTGTGAAATACCACATTCAGTATTCCCAACTTAACACACATAACAATTTCCCTCTTCTTACCGCTTAAGCGCGACATTCATTTTACTGCTTTAGGCTTTTAACATATTATTTTTAGAGACGTTTAACATAGTAATAATTATAAATTGGAAACTTACCACTGCAATTTCACCTAAATTGCAATGTTAATTATTGTTTTTCAATATTTGCAAAAATTAAGTAAAGTCTAACTCCACGAAAGCTATTGTATTCCTGATACAAGTAACATTAAGGAAGCCGTGAAAAAATCAACAAGACTCCAGATGCCGATGTTATTACTGCAATATGTTATATAAATAATATTGTTAAAATATTAAAATGAAAAATAAGTCATTACATAACCTTACCGTTTGTTTTAAGTTCGCATTTATAGACTGGGGGAAAAAAAGACAGACGTATATCACGGCCTGCTGGAGTATAGTAAACACAGAAAACATTTTACAGCAACAATGTTGAAGAAAGATATTTTGGTGTTCCGAAGTTGGCGTCATTAAACAGAAACCAACATGGAGATTTCATTGCAACTAATTAGAAATTCGTCTTTGAGGTATGTAATAAACGATCTTCGCACAAAATAACGTACGATACACGAGCGGTATGTTTGTTTTGATGTTCTCGGAAATTAAAAAAGCTCAACTACGTTTCGCTTTTTCAATCTTTTCCTCGACCATGAAAACGTCAACATACCGCTCTTGTAACGTATATTACTATGTCGTCTACTAGGAGAGAGATCTGCGATGATGAGGCGATAGTAGCGATCCTAGTGGTGGGCAACTACCCATGTTTGCATTTTTACTATATATTGAGCTTCGCGACTGTATATAGTAGACTGTGATTTTATCATAACTGCCCCTACTGATTTACAGATTTTTTGTCTAAGGCAAAAAGTAAGAACCTGAAGAAAACTAAAATAAACGGAATTTGTTCTCATGCGCCTCCTGTCTCCCCGAGACGTTCTGCGTACCGAATCAGCTGCGTCCGCATTTCCTGAGATGTTCTGCATGCTAACCGGAACTGAGGGTGCTGCTACAAGTGCAGCAGCACCGCACCGCCCCCATATGGTCTCAATAGCCGCGATATTTTAACTAATGAGTAAGCCCAGTCTGGCCGCCGCTCCCATCCATACGGGAACAATTAGCGCCAATGTAGTGGGTGTTGGACCCTTATGAATGCCGACCTAACTGCAAACACATTGGGTCTTTAGCCCCCACTTTACTTAATTAAAGCAGTGATATATTCCTGCTGGAACGGAACCGGACGATGCCAGTCCAGTTAACGGATGGAGCAGTAGGAACCTGACGCTCTGCTAGATAATTGGATGTCTTCAGCTTTTATTGTAACACGATGTTACGCTCATGGCACACATGCTCTTCACCCGGTTTCACTTCGGAAAGCTGCGAGTTCCATCACTGCTATGTTTATAATTTCCGTTAAATTTGTGAAATGAAACCCTACAGACAGAACAGATACTGTTTTCAGAGACATTTTCTTCACTTTTTGCCTTTCGTTGTTATAGCAGTAATAATAATAATACTTTTATTTTCCCTGGCAGAGTTAAGGCCATCAGGCCTTCTCTTCCACTCAACCAGGATCAAATCACATACAAAAAAATACATACCGGTATACAAATATGAACTTAAAAATAATAATAAACATAATTGAGTAAAAAAGAGAGATTGAATACATGCAGTGTGAGATTCGTTATTTTACCAGACACGAATGGGTTGTTATCTCTATTTTCTCTCTCTCTCTCTGTCTGTCTGCCTCTCTTTCTCTCTCCTTCTCTCTTTCCAACTCTCTCTCTCTCTCTTTATTCCCATCATTAGAAACAGTAGCTCAAATAATAATAATAATAATAATAATAATAATAATAATAATAATAATGTATTTATTCACACTGCAGTGGGTATATACACGGTGGCAGTGGTAACTAATTACACTCAATAATGACAATAATAAACTTATTAATTAAAAATACAATTAATAATAATACTAATAATTAATAATAATAATAATAATAATAATAATAATAATAATAATAATAATACAAAAGAACAACAGGGAATATACTAAATTAAATGAAACGATCACTTAAAATAACATTTGAAATAAATCTAATTTGTATCTTAAAGCTAAGATCGAACTAAAACCCACGAGTATATGTTCATATCTGCACAAGTACCTTTCAAATTACACTCATTTCGCTGTCAACTCACTCACTGCACTGGAACTACGACACATTTCACTGATTCTATCCTGAATTCACTAACACTTCAAAAACATTTCACTGTTCAAATACTATGCACTGCCACTATAAACTATAAAGCTCACTGACAGGAACACGTTTCACTTACACAGCACACTTCACTGACACGACATACTTCTTCACTGATACAACACACTTCACTGACACAACATAATTCTTCACTGATACAACACGTCAATAACAACATATCATTTACACCCTTTAAATACTGTGTATAATTACCGTCTATTAGTAAGGTCCTTAAGCCTATTTTTAAATACATTTTTGGTTGTTGGTAAAGCCTTTAGTAAGTGTGCAGGTAAAGCATTCCAGTCCCTGATAGTACGATTGAGAAAAGAAAACTTTCCAGTGTCCGTCCTCTGTCTTCTTTCCCTCAATTTATATGAGTGGTCGTTCCTTGAAGAGTAATTTGGCGGCTGCAACCTATTTTTTATTTCTCTCCAGGCAGGCTCACCTCTGTATGTTTTGAACATTGCGCATAATCGAATTCGCGTTCTCCTGTCCGTGAGTGTGTCCCATTTTAATGGTGAATTTTTCCGACAACACTTAAGAGCCCGTTTTTTAATCTTTTCCAGTGTCTTAATATGTTCTAATCTGTAAGGATCCCAATATGCAGCACCATATTCCATTACTGGACGTACTAGTGATTTATATGCAATCTGTTTGGATTTATCAGAATAATAATAATAATAATAATAATAATAATAATAATAATAATAATAATAACAAGTTAATGTTTATACAGTAACGTAAAGTAGAGTTTAGTTAATAGTTTATAGCACGAATGGCCAACTGACATCTGGGAGCCGAAATGTAGGGAAGAAACTTTGAAGAGAGCAGCAATTATTTTTCGGGTATTAAAAATATTTTGTAAAACCCATAGCAATAGTATATTTAATTGAGAAATATCTAAGTTGTAGACCATGATTAATTGATTAAATTTGCGTACAACACTGAGCATTACAGACAGCACAAATTACGTTCGTGTCCATTTTAATTCTCATCATCATCTCATCATCATCATCATCATCATCATCATCATCATCATCATCATCAATAACAGTCTTGGATTAGGCCTCCTGGTCTGTTCCGCTTCCAGAAGAAAGTTGATCTTTCCATCTCTTCCTTGGTCTTCCGGTGTCTCGTTTTCTATGAGGTGTATAGTCCAATAATCTCTTGGCTAACCTATTGTTAGACATTCTTAATACATGTTCATACCAGTTGTTGCGATAAGATTCTATAGTATCCGTAATGGCGGTGATATTCAATTCTGCTCGGATGTCAGCGTAAAGAGTATATCCTGCAAGAGGTCTTAGCAATCGCATTTCAGCAGCTTCTATTCTTCGAAGTTGTCCTTTCGTTAATGACCATGTATCTGATCCATATAATAATGCCGGACTGCCATAACTTTATAGAATTTCAAAATTGTTTCTGGTCGAACTTTCTTTAATAGAGTTGATTTGATTGTTCTTAACAGTTGCTGAAATTTGGCAAATTTAATATCTACGTCCCTGGAGTTTATATAAGAAAGATTGCAGCCAAGATAGTTGAATATGTTGACTTGTTCTATAAATTATTATTGATTGCAATTTTGGATCTTATATGGTTCTTTCCTTGGAAGGCCATGATTCTGGTTTTATTTATAGGGATTTTCAAAATATAAGTTTTTGCTATCTTGTGTAATGTGTGTATTGCTCTTTGTAAGTTGTCTTCAGAATTTGCTAAGATTGTCTGATCATCTGCGTAAAGTAATGTGTTAAGTGGGAAGTTGTCAATCATAAAATTTATGAGCAATTCGTCTTCCCAGTTTATGGTAATGTTATTTATGTAAATATTAAATAAGGTGCTGACATTGGGCAACCTTGATTTATTGTTCTAGCTTGCTTGCTTAAAGTGTTATTTACTTTTAATTTGATTTTTGTGTTTTTGTGCATATTCTTGATTATGCAAATTAAATGCTGGGGTATTCTCATTTCAACTAAAACGTCCCAAAGTTTTTTTCTGTCAACTGTATCGAATGCCTTATGGTAATCAATGAATACCAAGTGCGTTGTTATATTAAATTCTCTATGTTTGTCAGGAGCGAATGCTAGTCACGAAAGTTAGGCTTGCTCTTTTATTCATAGGGAAGATGGGAGGATATAATAATTCATAATTAATAAAAATAATCAGACCCACATAAATAATTTATTTTATAATTATGAAATCATTATGAGTCATGGATCATATTCGCTTATCAGATGTAGAAGTTCGATATAATATAACAAACATGGCCAACAAAACAGTTTATTTAATTTTTTCGACCCTGCCAACCAATGCACATTGTTGTATTGAGATGCAGTGAACGAGCACACATATTCTCTATAATGTCTGTCTTCTCTTGAATAGTCCTTCGGGAAAATGGATTTAATAACAAGGTTTCAATAACACACAATTCCGAACTCATTGCAATACTTCAAATTAGTGTTTAAGAATTAATAATACATGCAGCAGCTAACACATGCATTCCGCTCATACAATTACATTGCACTCGCAAATCACAGCACATTCCCGCTGGCAATACTGATCTGTGTAGCGTTAAATAGTCGTTGGTGTAGCTCTCGGACCAGAGCTTCATACAACACATAACAGAAGCATGTGCGCCTAGGACGGACCAAGGAGGAAGGCACTTGCGCGCGCATCATATTCTCGCTGTTTCTACGTCTTTCCTGTAGCTCCGAGAAACGAGCAAGCGTTGCTATACTTGCGGTGTGCAACTTGTGGATGGTATTACGCCTATACAGTATTCCAAAAATCGAAATAAATTTTAATGTACGTAATCCCATTTTGAGAAATACACATTCTACGAAAATATTGGGCTTGCGCAGCAAGCATAGCATGCCCTGAGAAATCGCCCCTGATGTTTGTCAATAATTCGTGCTAGTGTGAAGACGCCGTCTGTGCAGGATCGATTTTGTCTAAATCCATTTTGTTCTTCTCTACTTAATGCCTCTGTGATTGTATTTAATCTGTTTGTAATTATTTTTGCATATATTTTGTATCCTGAATTTAAAAGACTGATGCCTCTGTAATTATTGCAGTTTGCGGTTTCCTTTTTTGTGGATTGGTACTACTATTGATTCCGTCCACTCATCTGGTATTTGTCCAGCTGCTTGAAATCGGGTGGTTAAGGCAGATCGAACTTAAATGTTCATCACTTAAAACAACTCCATTTAATGACTTCACGTGATAACTCACAAGCATAGATTGTCCCAAAATTGTGATAAATTTCTTAGCAAATTCTTTTAATTTTGGATAATTTTGCTCAGGTCTTTATTTCCATTTACTTCCAACTGTTTTATTCCTTCATCCTCTTTCATTACTGGAAAGTCACAAACACTAATCTCTTTCAAACATTGATTGCTGTGAACAGACCTGTCCGCGTTTGAATTATGCACAAGCAGTAAGACCACAAGATTACTTCGCCATGCGGTAAGGTGCTTCAAGGTTACTGTTTGAGACAATAGAAGCAACCATACTAGAGTTGATGTAAGTACTCCCAGGTTCTTAAAAGTAACAGACAAATCTCCACTACCCTCGCCGGGAATCGTCATTCCTGAAAGGGAGTCATACCTGCAGAATCTTTATAAGCACCTACTTCAGCCCCAAAATCCATGGTATTAGCAGGATTCAGCCATTTTATAACAATAATGTTCTGTCATCTCGTTATTATCAATTTAGTTGGTTATTTGACGACGCTCTATTAACTACTAGGCCATTTAGCGTCGATGGGATTGGTGATAGCGAAATATTTGTCAAGATGAGGACGAGAATTCGCCATAGATTACCTGACATTCATCTTACGGTTGGGGAAAACCTCTTAATTAGCCCAAGCGCGAACCCGCGCCCGAGCGCAGCTCTGAATCGGCAGGCAAGCGCCTTAACTGTGACGTCAATATCTTCGTGATTCAGTAGAAGCAAATTTGCGGCTGGTGATTTATGTAACTGCTTTGACTATGGGAATGTTTTATTCTCCTTTTTTTTCTCTCCACTTAATAATTTAATAACACCTTTGACTTTCACACTTGAACAATAATTTGTCGTCTCTTGGCGCCAATGTTGTGAAAACGTATTGTCGGCCGAGGCTATGTTTTTCTAACCCAGTAATGAGAGCGTGCACAGCCTGAAGAGAATGAGTTCTATTACCGATGTCATGCCATTAATTAGATGGATTCGTTGAAAAATTATTAACAAGTTATCTGTAGTAATGCCACGAGAGGTCTGAGATTTATCTGGGAAATCTCAGATCTCGAGTGATACTTATTAGAACTATTTCGTGAATAAAATAAAAATGTAAATAATATATCCCTAAAATTCGATCACAAAATGTTAATAATTGTATAATTACGAATACTTAACCTGTTCAGACATTATGAAGTCGAAATAGATGAATATCGACTACTGCAATAAAGAAATTCGATGTTATTATTCAGTAATGCCAATTGCGAAAAGCGAAATACAGGTTTAACAATGTTAATTACATGTACTGCACTTTTCTCTTATTATAACATAAATACATTTTCATTATCTGCTGAAATCATGATTTAATTTAACAGTAACAGTGGGGACAGCTATATAGTATATACCAATGCTTATATATTCACAGCGAGACATGTTGCTGCACAGTGAAGCCATCTCTGTATAGATAATTAAAAACACGAATTTTATTACGCCATACGGAAGGCAGTTTGATCAAAGTCCTTATTATTACTATACAAGATCTTTATGTTTGATATGCGATGATGTTACATAAATTTGAACATCTGACTTTCTATTAATTATTTAATTTCATTCACAAAATACAAATTTTATAGGCTACAATTATAGGTTAAGTTACCTGTGGGAGCAGGACCAATGTCAGCTGTGCCTTATTTCGACCGTTACTCGTACTACACGAAAGCATTTTTTATAGCTCGACAAACGCATTCTCGCTGTAGTGTGTAATGGAACTAAAGCTGCATCTACACAGTTCAATATTCCAATCGCGTATGCGTGCAACCTGGGAAGAATATTGAAAGAATCAAGTTTAAAAGGTACGTTCAATTAAGATGCATGAAGATTTTGTGTCTACATGGTGCGCCGTTTTGAACGTCGTCTTCACTGCGTAAATATATTAATTAATATTAAATATCAATCTTGCATTCATTGCTTTAAAGTTGAAAGAAAAGTTTAACCGTGTAGTTGCATCTTAATGTATCCATGATCATCAATTTACGGGGAAACAGTTGGCGACAACGACTAAAGAAAAGAACGACCATGCGATAAATTGATAGCGGTAAATCTAGCTGCAAAAATTATCGCAAAGTGTGACTGTGATTGGTTGGAATACAAAATTTAATTACATTTCATTGGTCGAAAATGGAATGACGTCATATAAACGAAATAGTCAATATAAATATTAATTATTGGACATGGCATGCTGAAAGAATATCAATTATTTTATGATCCTACAGTATTCGATTACAATATTGAAGTGAATAGAAAATGTCAACAGTGCCAGCAGTATCTACTTAATTTCTACATCTTTCAACATCTTGCATTTCCAAACTTAGTAATTATGTAACTACGACAAGGATTCAGTGTATTCTATTACGAATGTGAGAGTGCTGGGAAAATAAAGTAGTGGACCAAAACTAATTGGAAAGAGGGATCTCATTAACCTACATTGACTCAGAATCTCCATATGAACCAATTTTCGTAAGACGACGGAGAGAGACAACTTGTCCAAAACCTTTAAGGTTGTTGTTGCTGTTGATGGTGATGATAATAATTAATGTAAAAACTTAATTTATTATTAACAAGATAATTCAATAAATTCAATGAAGATAAATGTGCAAAATACTGTTTTGTTAGTGGATTGTTTAATCTATAAATTTTAAATCTTACGCGTTTTTCCCAACTTTTTAACAAAAAGATTATTTTTTAAACATGAGTCACTACCTGCCAATCAGAAAGGACGCAGAAGTACAAGTATCACATCGTGAGGGAAGGATGCGTTCACTTAATTGGAACATTCATCTATATCTTATGACAGAGAGAAACCAACTAAATATCTTTAAGGCGATTTTTTCAAATAATCATGTCCGAATGCAGTCGTATTTAATAAAATGTAATTTCAAATTACGATGTTTGGATGGTTTCTCGCTTTTGAATCACTCCAAATATTTCTCTGGATCTCATTTCAAGCTAAATAATAATTATAAATAATAAATAAATAATTTATATTCTTGTGATATACAGAGAGACGTATATGATCGTAGATAGACAGACAGACAGACAGATAGATAGATAGATAGATAGATAGATAGATAGATAGATAGATAGATAGATAGATAGATAGATAGATAGACAGACAGACAGACAGACAGACAGACAGACAGACAGACAGACAGACAGACAGACAGACAGACAGACAGACAGATAGATAGATAGATAGATAGATAGATAGATAGATAGATAGATAGATAGATAGATAGATAAATAAATAAATAAGTAAATAATTAAATAAATAAGTAAATAAATTAATAAATAAATAAGCAAATAAATAAATAAGTAAATTAATAAATATATAAGTAAATAAATAAATAAGTGAATAAGTAAATAAATAAATAAGTAAATAAATAAATACAAAATAAATATATATAAATAAATAAACAAAAAAAAACAAAGAAATGAAGAAACAAATGAACGAACAAATAAAAGAACAAGCGAACAAGCGAATAAATGAATAAACGTATAAATAAATAAATAATCGATTACGGAATCTCGATCTTTGAAATGAAGTTAGGAAGTAAGGCAAATCTGAACATCAAAGACATAAATTCAAAATTTTAACAACATTATGGAAAATCAAAATGAACACTAATAAAAAAATGCCAAAAAATGTACTTGATTAGAGTGGGAGAGAGGGGAGGGGAGTGAGGGGAGGGAAGAGGAATAAAGGAAGAAAGGGAGGGAGGGCGATAACATTATCCCGAAATATCACAAAAAAAGTGTATCTTGGAAGTTTTACAGCTGCAGAAAACCTAGGAAAAAGCCCAACGAGATAAGCACCCCAAGTGAGATTCGAACCCTCGCACGAGTGCATCCTCGGATTGCAAGTACAACTCACTACCGCCTCAACTACGCCGGTGGCGTTTACAGAGATAATAGCTTTAATTTTAACAAATGGTTGGATAAAATTTCATTATCTATTGCAGTAACATAAAATCTCAGGCGCTTTTATAGTTCTGATAACATCGATTTTATAAACCTATATAGGATCCACTATGTGTATATATTTATTCACACTGCAATGGGTATATACCCGGTGGCAGTGGTAACTAATTACACTCAATAATGACAATAATAATAAACACAATTAATAATAAATTAATAATAATACTAATAATAATAATAATAATTAATACTTACAACTTACTTATGGCTTTTAAGGAACCTGCAGGTTCATTGCCGCCCTCACATAAGCCCGCATAATAGCCTAATTAATACTAATAATAATAATATTAATAATAACAGGGAGCATTATCAATTAAATGAAGCACGATCACTTAAAATAACATTTAAAATATATCTAACTTGCATCTTAACCCTAAGTTCGAACTAAAACCCACGAGTATGATATGTTCATATCTGCACAAGTACCTTTCAACACTACACTCATTTCGCTGTCAACTCACTCACTGCACTGGAACTACGACACATTTCACTGATTCTATCCTGATTTCACTAACACTTCAAAAACATTTCACTGTTCAAATACTTTGCACTGCCACTATAAACTATAAAGCTTCACTGACAGGAACACGTTTCACTTACACAACACCTTCACTGACACAACACACTCACACTTCACTGACACAACACACTACACTTACACAACACACTTCACTGACACAACACACTCACACTTCACTGACAACACACTCACACTTCACTGACACAACACACTTCAGTGACACAACACACTTCACTGACACAACACACTCACACTTCACTGACACAACACACTCACACTTCACTGACACAACACACTTCACTTTCACAACACACTTCACTGACACAACACGCTCACATTTCACTGACACAACACACTCACACTTCACTGACACAACACACTTCACTGACTCAACACACTTCACTTACACAACACACTTCACTGACACAACACGCTCACACTTCACTTACACATCACACTCACACTTCACTGACACAACACTCACACTTCACTGACACAACACACTCACACTTCACTGACACAACACACTCACACTTCACTGACACAACACACTTCACTTACACAACAAATTCACTGACACAACACACCCACACTTCACTGACACAACACACTCACACTTCACTGACACAACACAATTCACTTACACAACACACTCACACTTCACTGACACAACACACTCACACTTCACTGACACAACACACTCACACTTCACTGACACAACACACTCACACTTCACTGACACAACACACTCACACTTCACTGACACAACACACTTCACTGACACAACACACTCACACTTCACTGACACAACACACTTCACTTTCACAACACACTTCACTGACACAACACGCTCACATTTCACTGACAACACACTCACACTTCACTGACACAACACACTTCACTGACACAACATTCACACTTCATTTACACAACACACTTCACTGACACAACACACTTCACTGACACAACACACTCACACTTCACTGACACAACACACTTCACTTACACAAAACAATTCACTGACACAACACACCCACACTTCACTGACACAACACACTCACACTTCACTGACACAACACACTTCACTTACACAGCACACTCACACTTCACTGACACAACACACTTCACTTACACAACACACTCACACTTCACTGACACAACACACTTCACTGACACAACACGCTCACACTTCACTGACACATCATACTCACACTTCACTGACTCAACACACTTCACTTACACAACACACTTCACTGACACAACACGCTCACACTTCACTTACACATCACACTCACACTTCACTGACACAACACTCACACTTCACTGACACAACACACTCACACTTCACTGACACAACACACTCACACTTCACTGACACAACACACTTCACTGACACAACACACTCACACTTCACTGACACAACACACTCACACTTCACTGACACAACACACTTCACTTTCACACTCACACTTCACTGACACAGCACACTCACACTTCACTGACACAACACACTTAACTGACACAACACACCTCACTTACACAACACACTTCACTGACACAACACACTTCACTGACACAACACACTTCACTGACACAACACTCACTTCACTGACAACACACTTCACTGACACAACACACTTCACTTACACAACACACTCACACTTCACTGACACAACACACTTCGTCTCTGATACAACACTTCAAATAACAAAATATCAATTATACCCTTTAAATATTATTACAACATTAATCCTAAGAATCATACCAAAGTGAAAAGCACATTATTTCGAAATAAGACATATTTTTGTAGATAATTTTCTTATTTTATTCGTGCTGTCCTTCGTGAAATCTGATCTTTATCCGATTGAGCCAACCCCTTCCTGCTGACGTGGACACGATGGGCACAGGACAAGGGCAGAGTCCGTGCGCAAGGGGAACCTGGAGCGATATCTGCTGGCGGCCGTCAGTGTAAGGACAACTTGCTCACGATAAAATGTGACATTTTTCACAGCGCCAGGGTCGGCCAGCATGGCGCCTTCTTCAAGGCGGAACTGTTCTTACGAGGAAGCGCTCTCACCTCTGACTTCAGCATGTGCCTCAAGGTAACGGCGTCAGGGGTGTGTTCACTTGTGCAGCGCTTGCCAACTATTGCACCCACTCACCCCAGCCTTCAGATACAGTAATGCACTCCTCCTACATACAAACTGTCAAATGCTGGCGCTTACTACTTAATTAATTCCGTGTGGTCAAAGCTCGCTCGTTTACAAAAGCTTGTAGAACATAAGTACATTTTATGTAGGTAAATGTGAGAGGCAGCACGTTTCTATAGATGCCAGAGGTAAACGAATGCTATCTCTCTTGAACAGTAACTCAGAATTTCAGTGTCGGGTTTGAACCCGCGAATCCGGGATCCGACGGCAGCATGGAAACCAGGAACCCATCGAGGATGATGGAAGCATGGGTTCCGAGGACAAACTTCCTCACTCATTTGATCAATATCTTTATCTTAAGTAATAAAAATCATTGGAGCAAATTTTGAGTTTAGGTCTAAACCTTCATTTTGAATTTTTGATTTCAAGTAAAGATTCTACAATGTTTTATAACACTTCCATCACTCCCGGACAAACTGAACCTTACATAATGAATATAAACAAAATCATTCCAAATGTTAGAAGAGATCTCTGTATACAGATGAAACGGAAAATGGCATATTCTAAACCAATGTTTTGATATCAGTAGGGTTACCATGTCTACATTTTCAAATGCAAGATAGTCCTTAAAAAATGCAAGACTTTTCATAAAAAAAACATGACAAATTATCCAGAATTTTTAAAACCCCTGATGATAGCGTAGACGATGTTGAAGTTGTTTTGGTTACAGACAGTGTTTTTTTTTTCTAGAGAAAAAGATGGTGAAATCACAGTCTAGTATATACAGTCACGAAGCTCAATACGTAATAAATATTTATTTATTTATTTATTTATTATTTTGCTAATAATCGTAACATAAAATTTAATATATACAGAAAAACTTTACCTCGCCCCTGAAAGAGTAGAACTCGTGCTCAGGGGCGGATTCCTGAATTGAAATTAATAATTATACAATACAATTTGTCTTATGTATACTGTGCAATTATAGTACATAAATTTAAATTTACAATTTTTCAATTTTTATAAAATCCATACATAACTTTTTTTAATTTAATACTAGAACTATTAGAATTGATAAGATTAGGATACTTAAATATAAATTTGTTATATATTCTTGGGCCTAAATTACTACTATGATTAAATACTGTAACAGTGTTGCATTTTGGTTAAAACAATCTTAAAGAATTCATACCTTTTGTTTCATAACTATGAGAATACAATTCAAAATTATTTCGATTTTTATGTATGAATTTTATTAATACAATATAATAAATTTGTCTTACGTTAAGTACATTAAAGTCTAGAAACAAATTTTGAGATGAAAAATCAATAGGTTTATGAAGACATATTTTAATTATTTTCTTCTGTAATAAATAAAGTGGATTAAAATTGGATTTAAATGAGCTACCCCATCCTATAATTCCATACATAATTACCGATTGAAATAAAGTTAAATATATTGTACGTAATAAACTTATTGACAAGTAATTCTTCAATAAAACAAAATAATGTACTATTTTACGTAATTTATTACAAAGGTAATTAATGTGTTGGTTCCATTTTAAATGATTATCGAAAATTATGCCTAAATACTTAACTTCAGAGGACTCTTTAATAATCGGACATTTACACTGTATAAGACAACAATCAGAACTATGTAATTTAATACTTAATATAGATGTAGGAGGTTTGTTACATTTTTCAGACAATGAGAATGGAATAATTATGGTTTTATTTTCGTTGATAGAAAGATAATTTATGTCAAACCATTTTTTATTGATTTATATGCGTCATACCAGGTTTTTCCACCAAAAAGTAAAACTGTGTCATCTGCATAAGAATAGTGAACACCATTGTATTGTTGTAAGTCAATTTTTAATAAGTCATTAATATATATTAAAAATAGAATAGGGCCTAGAACTGTGCATCCAAAGATAGTTGCTAACCACTAGGATCGCTACTATCGCCTCATTGCAGACAATGCGAAATAGTACCTGCACAGTCTATTGTTCCTAGTAGCCTCATCAACTCAAGCTTCGTGACTGTATATAGTAGACTGTGGTGAAACTCTGTGTAAAATTTCGACTTGGTCCATGAATAATACTTCCATGGATGGATAATTGTTGCACTGCCATCGATCATGGGATCCCATAGCAGTATACCTTTGCCATCTGTTTGCTTAATCAATAATACTGAATTAGGCCTACTTAAAGGTAGAATTATTGCATGATAAACAAGATTATATTGAGAAATTCTATCCCATTATCATTTTTTCATCACACATTTCACTTGGATTCACAGTATTTTGAAGCTGGATCTCCAGGATGAAAAGCTGACACCCTAGCCCTTCGCCTAACGGTACAGAATCAGTGTCCATTAGTCATATTTTCTTGACAATAAGTAACTAACTATAAGAATACCGGTATGATGAATTCGAAAACGTAATTTTTTTCTCCATTTCCAAAAGATGGTTTTATGGGTTGGGACGGAAACCGTAAGCAGTATATGAAATTAACATTTTCTGTTCCAGGTGTTCAGTTCAACTCATCCTTGTGGCTTTCAGGGGGAGATGGATGATGCCGCCGATGACAAATGTTTTTCTGTTGTCGTATAGCCGGCGAACAAGAAAAGAATGCGGCCCATTCTAGCAATGCGGGCTCGGTTTGCAGACGGTGATTGATTTATACCATTTTGGGATGGAACTGATTCGTGTTCAGTTTTTTATTTTCATAAGTTCCTAAGAAAAATACAACTATGCAATCGAACGTTAGCATCCGAATAAGAAATGTACAACGGCAACAAAATTTTCTCCAATAAATACACATTCTACGGGGGGGGGGGGGAAATCGGGAAGGAAGTATCTTGGACGGACTTACAGATTTCTATGTTCGCCAAAATAGGAAAGAGTTCGAAAGCCTAAACTATGATGATGATGATGATGATGATGATGATGATGATGACCGCGAATTCCGATTGGATGGGTTGCGTTGACTAGATAGATAAATAATTGTGAACAAACTAAGACGATCAAGGTTTTGCTATGATTACGTAACGTGGACTTTACATCACTTATAAACATGTTGTGAACACATTCATTACGAAACTAGTTACGTAATAATATTTCTATTACGCAACTAGTTAGATAATGATACTGCTGTTACCTAACTAGTTAGGTAATGATACTTCTATTACGCAACTAGTTAGGTAATGATACTGCTGTTACGTAACTAGTTAGGTAATGATACTTCTGTTACGTAACTAGTTAGATAATGATACTTCTATTACGCAACTAGTTAGGCAATGATACTCCTATTACGCAACTAGCTAGGTAATGATATTACTATTACGCAACTAGTTAGGTAATGATATTTCCATTACGCAACTAGTTAGGTAATGCTACTGTTATTACACAACTAGTTTTGCAATGATACTGCTATTACGCAACTAGTTAAGTAATGATACTGCTGTTACGTAACTAAATAGGTAATGATACTTCTACTACGCAACTAGTTAAGAAGTGATATTTCTATTATGCAACTAGTTAGATAATGATACTGCTGTTACGTAAATAGTTAGGTAATGACACTTCCATTACGCAACTAGTTTTGTAATGATGCTGCTATTACGCAACTAGTTAAGTAATGATACTGCTGTTACGTAACTAAATAGGTAATGATACTTCTATTACGCAACTAGTTAAGTAGTGATATTTCTATTATGCAACTAGTTAGATAATGATACTGCTGTTACGTAAATAGTTAGGTAATGACACTTATATTACGCAACTAGTTAGGTACTGATACTGCTGTTACACAACTAGTTAGGTAATGATACTTCTATTACGCAACTAGTTAGATAATGATACTGCTGTTACGCAACTGGTTAGTAATTATATCTCTATTACGCAACTAGTTAGGTAATGATATTTATATTACGCAACTAGTTAGGTAATAATACTTCTATTACGTAACTAGTTAGGTAATGATACTTCTATTACGCAATTAGTTAGGTAATGATACTTCTATTACGCAACTAGTTAGGAAATGATACTGCTATTACGTAACTAATGAGGTAATGATACTACGCAATGAGAACCACATTAAATTAAATCTTCAAATTTTTTATATTCAACTTCATATCTTATGAGGGATTTGTCGACCCTGTTGGCGAGTTGGTATAGCGCTGGCCTTCTATGGCTAAGGTTGCGGGTTCGATCCCGGGCCAGGTCGATGGCATTTAAGTGTGCTTAAATGCGACAGGCTCTTGTCAGTAGATTTACTGGCATGTAAAAGAACTCCTGCGGGACAAAATTCCGGCACATCCGGCGACGCTGATATAACCTCAGCAGTTGCGAGCGTCGTTAAATAAACCATAACTTTATCCTTTTACGTGCTCAATGTACGACACGGTCTCCTAGTATTTTTTAAGGAAATCTTGCGAAGAAGTTTTGTTGCCCACAGTTGCATTTCAAATCGTAAATTTGGGATTTAACATCGAGTAACACCAGTTTATAAGCGATAATAATTTAAAAAGAAGACGTGGTATTTCCGAAATGTGTACCCGTTGGCGTTAAGATGATTAATGTGCATAATTAAAATATATTTTTATAAGAATCTGAAGATTAATGTAACAAATCAATTCGGCAGTGTTACCTGTTGAGCTTTGCATAGTAAGACGCTCCTAGATCCATTTCGCAATGAGGAAGAGTGGAATTCATTTTTACCCGTGACCCGACCGAAGTTTTCGTGATTTTCTCTAATCCTTGAAGCAGAATCACGATCTGTTGTTCGTAACTTATAATTACACAGCATCACAAATCTCGAGGGACAGTAAACTAACAGTCATACAAGCTGGGTAGGTACATAATTAAACGCGTCGTGCAAATTGTCTGCACTAACATTCGCTCCAGTTCACTTCTGCTTCCAGTGTATCAATTGTTAAAGTCACACTTTTTTCGGCTGTTTTAGAGTCTGTTCCAAACTATAAAACTCAAACTTCACTGTTATTCACTTATTCAGTAGGTGATTACTACTGACCTGTTTGCTTAGAAAATAATTTAACAAATCTATCGGTAAAGAAGAAAGTAAAATCCATTCCAAACGATCTAAAAGTTCTTCAAAGTATTAAAAAATCACCAAAAAATGCCGAAAAAAAATATTAAAATGTCCTATTAGTTCAAAAACGTCAAAAATCCAAAAAATGCAATATAAGAAATTATATTTTACTTTGAGATTAACGTAGAAAATATTTCTATATTAATAGGCATTGTCCTAATGTGAAAAATAAGATGACTTTTCATCAACATCCGTCCCCTATTCATAAGAAATGTACGCTATACAACATCTATCCCAGCCACCGGCGTGGCTCAGTCGGTTAAGGCGCTTGCCTGCCAGGTCTGAAGTTGCGTTCGGGCGCGGGTTCGATCCCCGCTTGGGATGATTACTGGTTGGGTTTTTCCGAGGTTTTTCCCGACCGTAATGTGAATGCAAAGTAATCTATGGCGAATCCTCGGCCTCATCTCGCAATCAAAAATCTCATCGACGATAAATAACCTAGTAGTTGATACAGCGTCGTTAAATAACCAACTAAAATAAAAAAAACATCTATCCAATCTCCCGTATGGGCTATTCTATATGAAATCGATCAGTAAAAAACCTCGCATTTTTCTATACTCTAATTTTTTCCCTACTTATACAAGGTGCGGAGGGGAGTGCATTTTCAAAAATATACTATCGAAAATCAAACGGTTTTCGTATTATTGAGCGACAAATTTAGCGTATTTTATAAAAACAAGCCTCTTTCAGCGCTCAGAACTCTGGAACCATTTACTGCAGAACATTGAACGAGAGCTTATTTTGAAGCTGACATTTGGTAGATTATGTTAAGAAGTAATCCTTATTTTTGTTGTACACAGAGAGACAGATAATCTGATTTACTTGCTTTTAGGCTTTTTGGCCATTTGTAAAAATGTAAAAATATATTGAGAAAAAACCTTGCATTATTAAGAGGGATTCGGCATTGTTTGCTTAGTGGTACGGCAATAAGTTTCGAGGGTATTAAATAAATTATTTTCACACGCCTAGACTTGAACGGCGCAGTACCGCACGCACTGGCCGAGAGCTGAAGATAAACGAGAGTTGGACGTCATTTTACTCCTGTGTTTATGAAAACTTGTGATAAAGCTAGCAAAGCCATGCGCTGCTAGACGACACATCACGTGTTTATGTCTCCTGGCCTTGCTTACCACGGCTAGCTCCCGCCTCACAGTCAGCTGGTTAGTTCACGCGCGTACTATTTATTTTCTTTATTTGATATTTTCAATACTTTCTTATCAACGTGCCATCAGTAAAAAATATGTGTTTATTTGTAGGTCTACTTTCAAAGCGGAATCTAACCATATATTTTTAAAATATTTTTTCCTAGCCAAAGGCGTCTTAATGAGGAAAAATCTAAATTTCTCCATTTCCATAAAAAGTAAGAAAATCTGTTTATATGTCAATATAAACTTTAATCACTTTAATCTTTGGGTAAAAATGGTTTCGGAGCTACAACAGTTGAAAGTTGCTAATTTTATGAAAATACGATGAATTTAAATATTTTTGTGCGAGATCGTGCGTATTTGCTTGCTTTCCGCACAAAACCAATACGCGGTAAGTGTGAAATACCACATTCAGTATTCCCAACGTAACACACATAACAATTTCCCTCCTCTTACCGCTTAAGCGCCATATTCATTTTACTGCTTTAGGTTTTTAACATATTATTTTTAGAGACGTTTAACATGGTACTAATTATAAATTGGAAACTTACCACTGCAATTTCATCTAAATTGCAATGTTAATTATAGTTTTTAAATATTTGCAAAAATTAAGTAAAGTCTACTACTCCACGAAACTTATTGCATTCCTCATACAAGTAACATTAAGGAAGCTGTTAAAAATCAACAAGATTCCAGATGCCGATGTTATTACTGCAATATGTTATATAAATAATATTGTTAAAATATTAAAATGAAAAATGAATCATTACATAACCTTACCGTTTGTTTTAAGTTCGCATTTATAGACTGGGGGAAAAAAAAAGACAGATGTATATCACGGCCTGCTGGAGTATAGTAAACACGGAAAACATTTTATAGCAACAATGTTGAAGATAGATATATTTGTTTTCCAAAGTTGCCGTCATTGAACAGAAACCAAGATGGAGATTTCATTGCAACTAATTAGAAATTCCTTTTTCAGCTATGTAATAAACGATCTTCGCACAAAATAATGTACGATACACGAGCGGTATGTTTGTTTTCATGTTCTCGGAAATTAAAAAAGCCCAACTACGTTTCGCTTTTTCAATCTTTTCCTCGAACATGAAAACGTCAACATACCGCTCTTGTAACGCATATTATTATTAATTTAAACACTATAAAGTTCTGATGCCTCAAACTTTGCACAAAGCATTGTATCACAGTTCTCTACGTACAATAAAAGTTTTATTGTATTTAGAAATTGTAAGGTCAATTTTCTCTATATTTCGGTCGATTTGAGATGGAATAGCTCGTACGTACTACCTCTTCCGCTGTCGAAGAATCAGCATGTCTCTAGCAAGGTTATAGTAATATACGTTACAAGAGCGGTATGTTGACGTTTTCATGTTCGAGGAAAAGATTGAAAAAGCGAAACGTAGTTGAGCTTTTGTAATTTCCGAGAACATGAAAACAAACAAACCGCTCGTGTATCGTACATTATTTTGTGCGAAGATCATCGTTTATTACACACCTGAAAGACGAATTTCTAATTAGTTGCAATGAAATCTCCATGTTGGTTTCAGTTTAATCACGCCAACTTCGGAACACCAAAATATCTTTCTTCAACATTGTTGGTGTAAAATGTTTTCTGTGTTTACTATACTCCAGCAGGCCGTGATATACGTCTGTCTTTTTTTTCCCCCCAGTCTATAAATGCGAACTTAAAACAAACGGTAAGGTTATGTAATGATTTATTTTTCATTTTAATATTTTAACAATATTATTTATATAACATATTGCAGTAATAACATCGGCATCTGGAATCTCGTTGATTTTTTCACGGCTTCCTTAATGTTACTTGTATCAGGAATGCAATAAGTTTCGTGGAGTAGTAGACTTTACTTAATTTTTGCAAATATTTAAAAACTATAATTAACATTGCAATTTAGGTGAAATTGCAGTGGTAAGTTTCCAATTCATAATTATTACTATGTTAAACGTCTCTAAAAATAATATGTTAAAAGCCTAAAGCAGTAAAATCAATATGTCACTAAAGCGGTAAGAAGAGGGAAATTGTTATGTGTGTTAGGTTGGGAATACTGAATGTGGAATTTTAGACTTTCCGCGGATTGGTTTTGTGCGGAAACCAAGCAAATACGCACGATCTCGCACAAATGTTATTTGTGGAGGGCAGGAGATTAGTATGGGGACTGCATTTCTAGCAACGGAACACTATTTATCAATCGAGGGGTGTTTCGATTCGCTAAAAGGCAATTTGTATCCCAGGTGTTCATCATTGCAATGCAACAACGCCCATCAGAGCAGCGTTTGACAATTTGACTAAAATGTTGCAGAAACCGGACCTGCATGCCCTCGGCATCTCTGTCCACATTGTTAATAACTTCCCATTTCGGAAGACGAGTTCTGTGACCACCCCGCAGGAACGGGCTGGATTTGGAACCTGTCGTGAGAAAGGCCCCCCACTATGCCACTTGTTCCACCTACTGAAGGCCAAGGCTGTAACAGTGCAGTGGCGTGGTGCATTTCTGTCAGTTCGGTATTCAGCCGCCAGATGACACCGTCATTATCAATATTACATGGAATTACAACACAGTCATTAGAGTGCATAAATGTACCCAGTGTTGACATATTTGACAGGAAGTTTATAAACGAAGATTGAGGAGACGAGAAGTTAAACACATGTGGGGTCTGCCTCCACACCTGCGCGGTCTCAAAACGTCAATTGAAGGCCCAGAAAGAGACAAAGACAAAAACTTGTCTGCTGTTTATTGAAGTTGACGTAACGAGTGGCTACCCATGATCTGCGCAGATAAATGACTTGTTAAATCTAACTTTGACTGCAATGTTCTGGATTCTCAGTCAACACTGTACGAAAAGGTATCAAAATGGAGCAAGTTGGCTTTGAACACACCGCTCAGCCATAGCTTGATACATTTCTAAAATTAAAAACGAAATAAAGACAAGCTACTGTGCTCCAACCTCGAGAAAGTCTCTGCCGGATGAGACGAAAAGGAGTAATGCTGTGAATGAATGTTGATGTCATAAGATGTCATAAGGTCACACACGTGGGTACTCGTATCTCTATGGGCTAGCTCTCACAGCAAAAACAATAACATTGATACACGCATGTTATTATTATTATTATTATTATTATTATTATTATTATTATTAATTGTATTTTTAATTAACAAGTTTATTATTGTCACACTGCCACCGGGTACCCATTGCAGGGTGAATAAATACATACATACATATGTTTATACTCCCTAGTTACAAAATTAGATCACTGTTAATCTCCTGGGGCCATATTCATAGACATTCTCAGCGCGGGCTTCCGGTGAATGATCAGCGAACTAACGTTTTTCGTATTCATAAACCAGTGTTAGCGATGATATGAATCCTGTGCAAGTAACCAGCCGATAGTCGGGGCTAGTTTAGCACGCTCGTAGCGCGGACTAGCGAATTGTCTATGCATAGCACCCCTGATCTTTTAATCTCTCCATACAGGAAATAACAAATGCAGGAGAGCGCATGGTTTTTAAACAGACGTTATAACGATAATATTATATATCTACTTCGCTCCAATAGATGTCACCATAGTAAGCACATTCCTTTCACAGTTGATCTCCTGGTTGGAGAACAGTAATGCAATGGAGGGAACTGATGAGATCCCTTGGCTGTCATTGCGAATTGGTTATTTATTACTACTACTACTATTGTACTGGAGGCCGGGTAGGTCAGTTGGTAGAGCAGCTGGCTACGGACTGGAAGGTCCGGGGTTCGATCCCAGGTGGTGACAGGATTTTTTCTCGTTGCCAAACTTTCAGAACGGCCCCGAGGTTCACTCAGCCTCCTATAAAATTGAGTACCGGGTCTTTCCCGGGGGTAAAAGGCGGTCAGAGCGTGGTGCCGACCACACCACCTCATTCTAGTGCCGAGGTCATGGAAAGCATGGGGCTCTACCTCCATGCCCCCCAAGTGCCTTCATGGCATGTTACGGGGATACCTTTACCTTTTTACCTTTTACTACTATTGTACTACTATTCCTACTATTCCTACTACTACTCCTACTACTACTACTTCCTTACAAATAGCTTTTAAGAAACCCGGATGTTCATTGCCGCCTTCACATAAACCCGCCATCGGTCCCTATCCTGAGCAAGATTAATCCATTCTCTACCATCATATCTCACGTCCCTCGAATGCATTTTTATATTATCTTCCCATCTATGTCTCAGTCTCCCCAAAGGTCTTTTTCCCTCCAATATATATATATATATATATATATATATATATATATATATATTGTGTTAGTTGGGAGGCCGGAGGGAAAAAGACCTTTGGGGAGGCCGAGACGTAGATGGAAGGATAATATTAAAATGGATTTGAGGGAGGTGGGATATGATAATAGAGACTGGATTAATCTTGCTCAAGATAGGGACCAATGGCGGGTTTATGTGAGGGCGGCAATGAACCTCCGGGTTCCTTAAAAGCCATTTGTAAGGAAGTAATGTAAGTAAATATACTGAAAACCCTACCTTTTATCACAGATTTTTTATAAAATATTTTATGATACTCTTTGTCAAAGAAGCAGCCTTAAAGTGCATTTTTTGCTACATAAGAATCTGATTAAAATGTTGGGAGGTTGCGGGGGAGACAGGTTAGGTGGCACTCACGTCACGGCGGAGAGGTCCTTGATATCAGTGGTGTGTATTGAAGCAAGTTCCATTATGCATGATACTCTAGGTTCATGAAAATGCATCCGTCCGTCCGTCTGGCCGGTCTGCAGGTCGCCGCATAATCAGTGAGCGAGACCGTAACGAGCGACAATGAGAGCCATGCACGCCTCTGAATGCAGAGACCGGAGAGATCGCCAGGCCGGCGCCACCGACAGGTAGAGGCAGGTAAGGTTGCATTCCACGCCACCCCGTCGCCTCGCCGCTGTGTCTTCCACCCTGCTCTCTTCCATTACCTTGTACGGCGCTCCCCCCTCCAATAACAATGCCTGCCACCTGTAAGGATCTGACCACTTCACACGCCGTGTTTTGTGGAGTGCACAGCCCACATTTGGAGAATCGAGGGGAGCTCGTCGGAGTGGGGCGAAAAAGGAATTAGCAAAACAACAATATAAACATTACACATCTGACTACTAGTGGTCGGTCCTAGCTTCTATTATCGATAAGGAACATTACTGACGCTAAAATGTAAAATGTATTGGCTATTGAATATGCGTTATATTATTCCGATAGTCAATAAATAAAAAATAATAATAATAATAATAATAATAATAATAATAATAATAATAATAATAATAATAATAATAATGTCCATGATAACAGAGAGGGTTTGGAATTGAACGGGTTACATCAGCTGCTTGTCTATGCGGATGGCGTGAATATGTTAGGAGAAAATCCACAAACGATTAGGGAAAATACGGTAATTTTACTTGAAGCAAGTAAAGAGATAGGTTTGGAAGTAAATCCCGAAAAGTCAAAGTATATGATTATGTCTCGTGACCAGAATATTGCACGAAATGGAAATATAAAAATTGGAAATTTATCCTTTGAAGAGGTGGAAAAATTCAAATACCTGGGAGCAACAGTAACGAATATAAATGATACTCGGGAGGAAATTAAACAAGGAATAAATATGGGATAATGCCTGTTATTATTCGGTTGAGAAGCTTTTATCATCCAGTCTGCTGTCAAAAAATCTGAAAGTTATAATTTATAATAAAAATAATAAAAGTAATGATGATGATAATAATAATAATAATAATAATAATAATAATAATAATAATAATAATAATAATGTCCAGGATAACAGAGAGGGTTTGGAATTGAACGGGTTACATCAGCTGCTTGTCTATGCGGATGACGTGAATATGTTAGGAGAAAATCCACAAACGAATAGGGAAAATACGGTAATTTTACTTGAAGCAAGTAAAGAGATAGGTTTGGAAGTAAATCCCGAAAAGACAAAGTATATGATTATGTCTCGTGACCAGAACATTGCACGAAATGGAAATATAAAAATTGGAAATTTATCCTTTGAAGAGGTGGAAAAATTCAAATACCTGGGAGCAACAGTAACAAATATAAATGATACTCGGGAGGAAATTAAACACAGAATAAATATGGGATAATGCCTGTTATTATTCGGTTGAGAAGCTTTTATCATCCAGTCTGCTGTCAAAAAATCTGAAAGTTAGAATTTATAAAACAGTTATATTACCGGTTGTTCTTTATGGGTGTGAAACTTGGACTCTCAATTTGAGAGAGGAACAGAGGTTAAGTGTTTTTGAGAATAAGGTGCTTAGAAAAATATTTGGGGATAAGAGGGATCAAGTTACAGGAAAATGGAGAAAGTTACACAACGCAGAACTGCACGCATTGTATTCTTCAAATAACATAATTTAGTAAGTAAGTAAGTAATAATAATAATAATAATAATAATAATAATGATAATAATATTGAATGTCTTCGAAATTACGCCAAAGAACATTTAAATATTGGCAGGAATTGAAATTCCCGGACGTATACAATACGCTAACTGCAGGCACTGTAACTGTAGTATTTTCTTTGATGCGTTGAATTGGGGGAAGCACGTAACACATGTGATCAGGAGTCAAGGTTGATGCAAGCGTAAGAAAAATTCCTGTACGACACAATGGAACTGCGTAAGAAATCCGGTAGGTTCTCGAATATAGACTACGACTACACTTTAAAAAAAGTCCTTTCAAAAGTAGAAAAGGGAAAAAATGCAACAAAAAGTAGAACATCTCCTAAAAAGTGACCAATAGATAACAAAAGACCGGGAAAAAAAATGCAAAATAAAAGTAAGCTATCTTAGTTCATGTTTAACTGAACCAAATTTATATTTCTTTCTGCATTGTGTGTGGTGTTTCAGAAAAAAAAAAAAGATATTTCATCAATTCCGATACCTAATAATCAGACATAGTTAAGTCTTGAATAATCATAGTATATCCAGAATTGATGAAAACTGAACTGTTAGGATTGTCAGAGATCATCGTTGTAATGGAAAGACACGCTCTGGAAGATTTCGCAAACGATGGTCCGACTCACTATCTGTATAAACAGGCTGATAAGCCTACAAGAAGAAGAAGAAGAAGAAAAGAAGAAGATCAGAACAGTCATATGGATAGGTTATGTAGAGGAAGGAGCCTAGGATTCATTGGTAGAGATCATTTTCTGACAGCGAATGTGGATTAATAATCACCATGGTAACGTTGAAAACATACGCATATAAACTGAAGAGAGAAGAATCCATACTAATAATAAATCTGTAGCCGAAATGTTTCTGGTAATTTTCGATTTTCCAAAAATAATTGGTCCTAACATAGACAATTAACCACCCTGAAACCGAAAATCGCTTTTTTTTTTTATTTTTGTTTGTATGTCTGTCTGCCTGTCTGTCTGTATGTATGTTTGTTACCTTTTCACGCGATAATGGCTGAACGGATTTCGATGAAAATTGGAATATAAATTAAGTTCGTTGTAACTTAGATTATAGGCTATATGGCATTCAAAATACATTATTTAAAAGGGGGGTTATAAGGGGGCCTGAATTAAATAAATCGAAATATCTCGCTTATTATTGATTTTTATGAAAAATGTTACATAACAAAACTTTCTTTAAAAATAATTTCCGATAAGTCTTATTCCTTGAAAAAGTTTGATAGGACTGATATTTAATGAGATAAATGAGTTTTAAAATTAAAATAACTGCCATCTAAGGCCGTGTAATGAATTAAAAAACAAATGACTTCGTCTATTAGGGGCCTTGGACAGCAACAATCGAAAGCTATGAAAGATAGCCTACAGATAATGTTTCTGTGTTCGTATGAAGTAATATCAGAAGCTAAATTAACCGATTTGTATAATTAATTATTAATTCACCATTGGAAAGTGTAGTTTCTCAAGATGGACATAATGCTATAATGTTATTACAGTAACTTCTGAGTGAATCGAGGACAGGTAAGATTAAAATAGCTTCTTATGCACAGAAAACTTGATAGGCTATTCTGTACATTCGTTTCCTGTACTTTCTAAAATAATTTTTATGACCAAATGAGTGGTCTCTGGATCAAAATGATCGCATTTTAATTATGCAAATACAATTTAAATTAAGTAACATAATAAACGGTTTATCCTTCTATCAAACACGAATGTTCCCTGGATCAAATGTCCTATTTTAATTATGTAATTACTTTATATTTATTTCTAACGGGTGCAGCGGAGCGCACGGGTACGGCTAGTGTACAATATACTTGACAGAAATATCCATTAACAGTTGGAAACGAGCAAAATATGGAGTTGTGCCTCCCACGGACACACTCACGACACACCCACCAACACACCTTTCATTATAATATACAGCAGAACGCACAAAATACAGAGACAGTACAAAAAATGTTTTGCCAAATCCTTAAGGGTCAGCAACATAAAGTATAATGCAACCCCTGTCGTAGGTAATTTTGCAAATACGAAACTTGTGATAGTGGCCTTGTAAAATAGAGTCACGGGCGCGATGTGACATTTGACGTCACGCTACTCTCCCGCCCCCTCCGCAGTTGACACGATCTTTCAAGACTGTGTGTTTACGAGAAGCAAGAACTGTTGAAATCTCTCGCATTAAATTTAGAACGCTATCGGCAGACGGATGACCCCCGCTTTCTATCTCTAATGAGCTCCACGTTCACTTGATAAACATTCACTCGGTTTCAATCGTCATTAGGGAAGTCCTCAAACATGTACAGTATGTGGGTACTACAGGAGGGTTCAAAAGTATCCTCACACTCTTCGAGTATATAATTCGTCTTTGAGAGAGATGATGGTTTCCTTTTTTCACTTTATATATATGTGATTTCCATATGAAATCGATCAGTAAAAAACCTCGCATTTTTTTATACTCTAATTTTTTCCCTATTTATACAAGGTGCTGAGGACAGTGCATTTTCAAAAATATGCTATCGAAAGTCAGACGGTTTTCGTATTATTGAGCGACAAATTTAGCGTATTTTATAAAAACAAGCCTCTTTCAGCGCTCAGAACTCTGGAACCATTTACTGCAGAACATTGAACGGGAGCTCATTTTGAAGCTGACATTTGGTAGGTTATGTTAAGAAGTAATCCTTATTTTTATTGTACACAGAGAGACAGATAATCTGATTTTACTTACTTTCAGGCTTTTTGCCAATTTGTAAAAATGTAAAAAAAATATTGAGAAAAAACCTTGCATTATTAAGAGGGATTCGGCATTGTTTGCTTAGTGTCACGGCAATAAGTTTCGAGGGTATTAAATAGATTATTTTCACACGCCTAGACTTGAATCGGCGCAGTACCGCACGCACTGGCCGAGAGCTGAAGATAAACGAGCGTTGGGCGTCATTTTACTCCTGTGTTTATGAAAACCTGTGATAAAGCTAGCACAACCAGGACTGCTAGACGACACATCACGCGTTTGTCTCCAGGCCTTGCTTACCTCGGCTAGCTCCCGCCTCACAATCAGCTGGTTAGTTCACGCGCGTACTATTTATTTTCTTTATTTAATAGTTTCAATGCTTTCTTATGAACGTGCCATCAGTAAAAAATATGTGTGTATTTGTACTTTCAATGCGGAATCTAACTATGTATATATTTTTAAAATATTTTTTCCTAGCCAAAGGCGTCTTAACCCTTCGTTACTCGCGTTAAATTCCGTAACGCCAGTACTCACCTGGATTACAATGGTAATCCACATTTGTTTTTGTTTACAGACAAGGTTTAAACATTGGAATTAGATTTAAATGTTAAGAAATATATTGTTTTCAGTTATTACAGTAATAAGAATAGATATGGTACGCATAACGGAACGTATTAAATATAAATATTAATAATGAAATGGATAGTACACAAATTGCATTCAAGTGACATGTTTGCATAATATTTCAACACTGGTCGTGTCTTTGAGTCATAATTTATTGTTGCATCATAGTTATGAGTTAGTTCACTATCATCATAATTATGTAGGTTATCTAGCATTGTTGCTCACTCGATGTTTGAAGGTCATCTGAACTCTTGATCTCTCTTAATCTCTCCCACGGGAAACGCAAGTTCACTACTGCTGACCTTACTTACGTCATATTTGATAACCGAATACCTCACTCAGGGGTGTAGCAATGAAAAAATTCAGGGATGTAACAATCATTCTCACTTCACTTGTAATATTTTACAGATGTTTTTGTGTATTGTAAGAAGGATATTGATGCACTTTCATGTTTATGTTTGCATTTCACACTTTACACACGTGAGTCTAATCTACATCTGATTCAATTATCTGAGTAGGCCTATGCATTTCTTCTACACAGTTCAAACAAATTACATCTGAATGAGTAGGACAAATTCTCTTCAAGCACTGGGAACAAGATTGTCTTGTGCTCTTGTTTCTTGTTCTACCACACATGTAGCACCTACCAATACCTTCTGGCCGTGTTCCTTCTTCTTGACCTGTTTGTGGAATGCCTAAAAGTTGCTCTCCTCTTCTCTTTATTTCTCTTGGAATTGTCTGTTGGGTGATACGCTCGGAAATTAGTGGCTTCATTAGGTCCAGAGCAAGGGTTTTTAGGAAGTTTTTCCGTAGAATTTTTTGTTTGTTTGCAGAATAAACAACAAGAGCATTGACACCTGCTATGTTTAGTAAGTCAAAGAAAATAGTCAGAGGCCAGCGGCGTGAATTTCTGCTTACATCATAGGCTGAGCATAACTGGTCCAGGACATCCACAGCACATTTAGTTCTGTTATAGAAAGATATTATTTCAGGCTTCTGGCTTCCTCCTGTTTCCTCATCCATTGCCTTGTCATAATGCATGGTTGATAATGCTAACACTGTTTTGTTTTTCTTTGGTACATACGAAATAATTGTGCAGTTTTCATTGAATCCAAACAATGTACTGTTAACTTCCCTGTCTTGAGTAGTTGTGAAATTGAGGAGGGATTTCTCTTTTATTTTTTTTCAAGGTTCCTACAAGTGTAATTTTGTCATTTTCTAGAAGATCTAAACACAGAGGTATGCTCGTGAACCAGTTATCGGTGGTCACATTTCTTCCTGTTCCTTTGATGGGATGAACCAGCCTCTTCACCACTGCATGTGCACTGTTACTTCGGTGAAATGGACAGTCTGGTTGAATACCAGCATAAATTTCCAAGTTATGAGTGTAATATGTTTTCACATCCACCATAGCAAAAATTTTGATCCCATATTTTGCTGGTTTAGTAGGTATATACACTTTCATGGGACATCGTCCTCTGAATGCAACCAACTGCTCGTCTATAGTTACATATTCGCTTGGAATGTAGCACCTTTGTGAATTCTGAACAAATAACTCGAACACTTCACGTACAGCAGCCAGTTTATCAATTTCTTTCCTTTCCTGCCTGTCATGAATGTTATCAAAGCGTAGACATCGTAACAAAAATTGGAATCTATTGTAGGTCATAGTCAGGTAAATTGACTCTATACCTGTTCCATTTTTATCCCATAGTTCTCTTACGTTCAGTCTTCCCGATTTCAAAGCACCGGCAAGATACAAAATACCTAAGAGTGCTCGAATTTCAACGTCATTTGTTAATTTGCAATCTCTGTCACGTCCGTAATTACGCTTCACTTTTTCAATATAAATATTAGTACACCTTACTATTACATTGATTATTGTCTGATCAATAAAGCAGTCAAAACACTCTGCGTGTGTCCGCGCATTTTTTGCAGCTCTTTTAGGGCCCGGTAAATGAATCACTATATTTTGTGCTCTTCTTCTCCCTCGTAGAGATACTGGTTCTTCCTGCCAAATTGTAGTGTTGTCTCTTCCCATATAGTAGTTTCCATCATTTATAGACATTAGTCTTTCATCACCATCACCATAATCATCATCCTCCTCCTCATTGTCTTGTTCTGAATTAGAATCGTGAACTTCATTCAAAAGATCTTCTTTGTTGCTTTCATCATCACTTTCATTTTCAATGCCAACATCCAGTTCTTCATCTAGCCACTTGCAAATATTGCTTGTATTTTCCGTACCCATTGGAGCCAACTACAAAGAGGATGGAACGATATCACACACTTTTTTCATAAAGTTCCTGCATTGCATCACTCATAACCATATAAAAACTATTTCACTTACCTGAGCAAGAAACTGACGTCAGTACTCGCGTGGATTACAATGGTAATCCACTCGGAAAAACTGCGTATAACTTGATAAAACTCCGTATAACTTTCCAAAGCGTTGCGACAAATACGTCTAAACACCAGTAATGCCTCACTTAGACTGTGACGAGAAATTGCATTGACGCTCAGCTACGCAGTGCTGCAGGCGGTGACGTAATACAGGATTAAATATCAGTGGATTACTATTGTAATCCACGCGAGTACTGAAGGGTTAATGAGGAAAAATCTAAATTTCTCCATTTCCATAAAAAGTAAGAAAATCTGTTTACATGTCAATATAAACTTAATTTCTCAGCATCAAAATAAACCATGATTTAGATCATTGGGTGAAAGGGTTTCGGAGCTACAACAGTTTATATTTGCAAATTTTATGAAAATACGATACATTTAAATATTTTTAATTTAAACACTATGAAGTTCTGATGCCTCAAACTTTGCACAAAGCATTATATCACAGTTCTCTACGTACAAAAAAAGTTTTATTGTATTTAGAAATTGTAAGGTCAATTTTCTCTATATCTTGGTCGATTTGAGATGGAATAACTCATATGCTTCTGCCTTTAATTCTTCTTCCTATGGCCCATACTGCGATCAACATCGTCTTCGGTGGTCTCACTCTGTTACCGTGCTAAAAGTTCGATCCGAGATTCGCAGATTCAAATATGACCGAGGGCAATGAATTTTAAAGAACGATCCTTATCATGGCTTGTTCCGGGAGGGAAGTAGAACTGTGGGTTCCGTGTCGTAGATTTAAGAACTCTGTTCCTGACAAAGGATCCTATGCAATATCTGTCCGTCATTTCTCATGAACGCTGAACAACCGCTGCATTTCAAAGCATTGCTAAATAAAATACCATTAGCCATTGATAATATGTTTACTACTTTGACATATTGATTTAGGTAACTAGTAAAATAGATAAACTTGTTTTTGTAGTTGTTTGACGTCTTGTGTAAAGTGGGGGAAAAAATAAAAGAATTGGTGTTTTTAATTTCAGTGACAACTTTTAAATGAGAGATGAACAGAGGTTAAATTGAATAGTTTATGAATCGTTCAGCCTGGTTTTCAGATTACCAACGAGAAAAAAAATTGTACTTTTGACAGAGATAAAGAAGGAAAAGGATATTTGTATACAGAAGGCTTAGAGATTCCTTGAATATCTGATATTGTTTGAAACTGACACTTAATAGGCTTACTCTGCAGCGAAGAGCAAAGATAGACTTCACTCTTCCTGCTTGGATGTTAGGAATGATGCAGCAGTGCTTCTATTGCGTCAGAACTTACATGAATATAATATTAAACATTACTTACTTATTTATGGCTTTTAAGAAACCCGGAGGTTCATTGCCGCCCTCACATAAGCCCGCCATAGGTTCCTATTCTGAGCAAGATTAGTCGAGTCTCTACCATCATATCCCACCTCACTCAAATCCATTTTAATATTATCTTCCCATCTACGTCTCGGCTTCTCCAAAGGTCTTATTCCCTTCGGCCTCCCAACTAACACTCTACATGCATTTCTGGATTTACCCATACGTGCTACGTGCCCTGCCCATCTCAAACGTCTAGATTTAATATCCCTAATTATGTCAGGCGAAGAATAAAATACATGCAGTTCTGCATTGTGTAACTTTCTCAATTCTCCTGTAACTTCACCTCTCTTAGCCCCAAATTTTTTCCTAAGCACCTTATTCTCAAATACCCTTAACTTCTATTCCTCTCTCAAAGTGAGAGTCCAAGTTTCACAATCATACAGAAGAACCGGTAATATAACTGTTTTATAAATTCTTACTTTCAGATTTTTTGACAGCATTCTGGATGATAAAAGCTTCTCAACCGAATAATAACAGGCATTTCCCATATTAATTCTGTGTTTAATTTCCTTCCGAGTATCACTTATATTTTTGTTACTGTTGCTCCCAGGTATTTGAATTTTTCCACCTCTTCAAAGAATAAATGTACAATCTTTCTATTTCCATTTCGTACAATATTCTAGTCACGAGACATAATCATATACTTTGTCTTTTCGGAACTTACTTCTAAGCCTATCTTAAACATTACAATCGTTTTAGTTTAATTCTTAATGATGTTCAATTATTCATAAATTAATTTAATAAAAATGTATTTGTTTCCTTAAAGCATAATTTGCTGCACTGTCTAACTTCAGACACCCAAGAACAAATGTAGACAATTTGCTGGGTTAAAAGTAAAAATTATACATACACTATTTTGTAAAATAACTACTTTATTGTAAAGAATGCAAAATTTCTGTTGTAAAGATTTGACTGTCTTTGTAAAATTCAACATTAAAAACTAAGATTGTAAAACAGAAATTTAAATCTACAAACAAATTTTACAGTTTACAACAGGCACCTGATCAACAGGATATAGACCCTCCAGTTACGAAAATAGAGGGCTTTACATTGACAGCGAATAAACATCCATGCCCTTGTCGAGATTCGAACCCTCATTCATGCCTTGTCCTCTGCATACATTGTTGTCGGATGTCATACCTGCGTTATTTGAATCAGTACATCTCTTGAACATCCGCATTGGTTTGTTGGCTGGAAATTGTTGTTTCAGAAAGGAAGGTCTCTTTCCAGTGCATTAGGCCTATATTACGAAGAGCACTTTAAATAGATATTGACAATCTCGCCATTTCCGTCCCAGAAGTACATTATCGTGTCTCTAAACATTTTAGAGACATAGTCTAAAAATGACGAGCAAAGTGGTGGCTGATAAGCTCTACTTTGCCACCTATATTGCAAACATGGTGGGAAAAGATAGACGGAAACAAAACACGATCACTTCCTGGCACTGCATTAATGGAGCTGACCTATCCTCCCATCAAGGACTCCGACAACAGAAACATTTTAGGAAGTGTCGCCATGACTGTCGTGAAAGAACTTTTGTCTTAAGTAAGCAATTCATATGTATTTAATTACATAATTATCTAAATAAACTACATCCATATAATGGAAATAAAAGGAGTATCTGCGGACGTCTGAAAAAAGATCTAAAGCAAAGACTAATGAAGTGCTTTGTGTGGAGTGTGGCATTGTAAGAGAGAGAAATATGGACATTACGACAAAGTAAAAAGAAACGGCTAGAAGCGTTTGAAATGTGGTTATATAGAAAAATGAAGAGTGTGAATAAGAAATAAAGTTGTATTAAAAAGAGTTAATAAAAAAGGACAAAACTGAAACTGATCGGGGAGAAAAATAGAAATTGATTGGATCACTGGCTAAGAAGAAACTGCCTACTGAGAATACACTGGAAGAAATGGTGATCGGGAGAAAAGTTGGGGGAGAAGAAGATATCAGCTTATAGACAATATTAAAATACATGGATCAGTTTATGGGATAGCTTATTTAAATCCAATTTTAATTCACTTATTTATTACAGAAGAAAATAATTAAAATATGTCTTCATAAACCTATTGTTTTTAGGCCCGGTTTCTTCAACCTTTGTTAAATTATAACAGTGTGTTATTTCATTTTAACTGTAAACTTAATAGTTGAAGCATTTCTTCAACTATTGTTAGTACTAACAGAGTGTTAAAACCTACGTTAATTTAACTGCCCAATTTCACCCAGTTAAATCATTTAACTCTCTGTTAGCATAGAAGTATTCAATATGGCTGGTGCGTTAGATGCTGAACTTTTATATCTTGATTATTTAGAAAATTATATCCATGAATACATAAACAGAGCGGATGATTTGTGTGATTTGATAGAACAGAAGTTATTACAAAGGTATAGGCTATTTTCTGCCAAGCCTCACTTTTCGCTTTCAACTTAGATTCTCAATAATTGGTTTATACTGCGAAATTATTTCCAGCAGAAGGTTTCTTTCGAACGAAGAGAAATTAGTCCCACGATTTCTTCTTGTTCCAGTGTTTTCCATTTCACAACAGCAATACCAATACACCGCTCCACGCTATTGTGGTACAGACGAGGAAAGAAGCATAAATCAAACCTGAGAGAATAGAAGGACTTCTATCCTCTCTGAATCGAACAACGGAAACAAGCGAGAATCGCAATTATTGTCAGAGTTCAGAAAACAGAATTGAGCTTATACTTGGTTATAGGTTATGGTTAAACTCTAGAGTCTCTGGTCCTAACAGAGAGTTAACAAACATAATGTTAAAATGTGAAATGTAAATTTGAAGAATCGCAATATTTTAACAGCAATTCATACTTTCCACTTACAGTTAATTAACGCTATGTTAGGTGCATTTTAACAAAGGTTGAAGAAACTGGCCTTAGACTTTAATGTTCTTAAAGTAAGACAAATTTATTATATTGTATTAATAAAATTCATACATGAAAATCAAGTAATTTTGAATTATATTCTCATAGTTATGAAACAAAAACGTTTGAATTCTTTAAGATTGTTTGAACCAAAATACAACACTGCTACAGCATTTAATCATAGTAGTAATTTAGGTCCAAGAATGTAAATTTAAATATCCTAATCTTGTCAGTTCTAATAGTTCTAGTATTAAATTTAAAGAGTTATGTATGAATTTTATAAAAATTTAAAAATTGTAAATTTAAATTTATATATTCTTATTGCGTAGTAGACATAAGACAAATTGTATTGTATACTTCTTAATTTAAATTCAGGAATCCGCCCCTGAGCACGAGTTCTACTCTTTCAAGGGCCAGCGAACGTTTTTCTGTTTATATTATATTTTATGTTACAAGTATTAGCAAAATAAATAAATAAATAAATAAATAAATAAATAAATAAATAAATAAATAAGTAAGTAAGTAAATAAGTAAATAAATAAATAAGTAAATAAGTAAGTAAGTAAGTAAATAAGTAAGTAAGTAAATAAATAAATAAATAAAACATGAATGAATGATTAAATAAATAAATGTATAAATAAATAAGTAAATAAATAAATAAATAAATAAATTAATAAGTAAATAAATAACTAAATAAATAAGTAAATAAATAAATGAATAAATAAATATGCAGAGAGTAAGAGAAAGACAGAAAATGGGAAAGATTCGAGAATGCTGAAATTGCAGTGAAAGACCTGTCCATGGGCAGAATACTGAATGAATGATGATAACTAGTTAAAGGTAAAATTCAAATTATATCAAACATTCATACAAGTAGTCCACACCTGTGGTGTAACGGTCAGCGCGTCTGGCTGCGAAACCAGGTGGCCCGGGTTCGAATCCCGGTCGGGGCAAGTTACATGGCTGAGGTTTTTTCCGGGGTTTTCCCTCAACCCAATACGAGCAAATGCTGGGTAACTTTCGGTGCTGAACCCCGGACTCATTTCACACGCATTATCACCTTCATTTCATTCAGACGCTAAATAACCTGCGATGTTGATACAGTGTCGTAAAATAACTCAATAAAATAAATTCATACAAGCCCAAGCGCAGTTCCGTATCTGCAGACACACGCGCTAACGCCAGAGCTACGCCTATGGCTTCTATTTAATTAGTAAGCGTGAAAACGTAATTAAGTTTTAGTATCCAGCAGGGATAAAACTTGGAACCTATGACAGAAGCATGCTTTGGAATTCATTTATTCCCTCATTACAATGTTAATAATAATAATAATAATAATAATAATAATAATAATAATAATAATAATAATGATTTATTTAACCTGGCAGAGTTTAATGATGTGTAGGGAGCGGATTTTTATGTGCTAAAAAATTGAAATATATTTATTTTTTATGTGCTAAAAAGGACAAAAATATTTGCTAAATATAAAAAAATATTTCTTTAAATATGACAAAAATACTACACCAGAATAAATAAATAAATAAATAAATAAATAAATAAATAAATAAAAATACCTTACTTAGCTAGGGAAAAAAAATGTTACTAGGTACTCACCAACCACACTTGAGTGCTAGTAGTTGGCCGAGAATTGCAGTGAACAACAAAGGTCATCTCCAAATTCTCCATCACAAATGCATGCCGATTATCTTTGAACAACGACTTATACTGTGAAAACGATCTTTCCACATCACAGGACGTCAGACGTGCATATTTAAAGAGAGAAATGTCACAAACACAAACACCGTCAATTTCACCTACAGGCACATCCTCCAATACTTGAGCAACTTTACACATTTTTTATATCCACTGTTTTTCCCAAACACATTCTGGAATTTGTCCCTTAGTACTTGTACTTCTGAACCTGGTAGCGAGTCTAGTTTAATTTTCACGGCACGCACCTCCCTGTTTCAGACAACAGGTTTTTGGATGTTTCGAGTTTTTTATAGTGTCACACAAAAAGCTTAGATTTGCTAATAGGAAATCCAAATAGTTTTTAAAACAACCATCTTTCAGTATATGTTGAAGGATATCGATTGACGAAGCCCGATAACAGGGAATCACAACAAGACATATTGCCTTACTTAATAGACATGAGCGAGAGGCGAGAGATTTGTTTAAATTAAATAATGTTCATACCCGAGCTCTTATCTGTTGTGTTTCACAAACAAAGCGTGGAATGAAATCATCTTCAGCAACAATAAACATTCCTAATTATGTGTTGCAAGATCTCTCCTCCTTGTCCATGTTAATTCATTCTCTGATAATAACACTGATATGCTGCCTAGCAGTTCTCAGAACTTGAGGCGATATTATTACAAAAATGGATCACGGATACACCACACAGCGCTTAGAAACACGAAGCAACCAAGAATTCTTAAAAAGATAGCGTACTTCTGAGTGACATACAGAGGTGTGAAAATTATTAGAATAATCTTAATTTAAAGGTTTTTTAATAGTTCCTTCACAAATATTAATTGAATTGATGAATATTGGTATATAATATTACTATACTGATGTAGGATATATTTACTACTAACAATGCCGGAAAGCATTGTTGTACATTGGTATTTTTTCTTATTTTACAATTGTTATGGGAATTCAGAAATTATTATATTATGTTGGCGGAATTGGAAACATCAAAAATTAATTAAGAAATGCTTTAAACAAATTGTTCTTTGCGTTTACATTGTTGTGAAGGTTCAAATGAACGTATACATCTGTTTTGTGTATATAATTTTTGATGTTTCCAATTCCGCCAACATAATATAATAATTTCTGAATTCCCATAACAATTGTAAAATAAGAAAAATACCAATGTACAACAATGCTTTCCGGCATTGTTAGTAGTAAATATATCCTACGTCAGTATAGTAATATTATATATCAATATTCATCAATTCAATTAATATTTGTGAAGGAACTATTAAAAACCTTTAAAACTAAGATTATTCTAATAATTTTCACACCTCTGTAATTGATTTACTTTTAAAATGTTTAAAAGTTCTTGTAAAAAAATTATTTAAGTAAAAAAACTCAAAGATTTATGTGTTTATAATAGATTTCCTGAAAATATGTATTTACATAATTTTTTTGTGAAAATATGTGTTTTTATGTGAAATAAAATTCGGGTTTTAAACTTGAAACTTCATGTTCGGAATTTTTAACTTTGTTAATTGTGTTTTATCACACGCAAAAATAATATTTAATTACATAGGAATCCGGTCCTTAGTAAAGTCTCTCGGTCAGATTTAGCTCTAACGTAGTCAGATACATTCCCAAACATGCGCTGGACGTTTCTTTAATAACATAACATGTCTGAATATCAGTTCCATGCCACACAGTCACGCCAATCGTGAACTACGGTGTGCGTCCATTAATATTTTTACCTGAGAAAAAATCTTTGTAAGGGGATGTGAACATAGCAAACACGTTGAGAATTCCGAAATATACATCCATTACTGAGAAAAAGCAAATCCTTAATGCCTAAGGGCGGCTCCCACACTGAAATAAAAGAAAGAAAGAGAAGGGTAACTGTTAAAAGGCATTTCTAAAACTGCAATTATGGACCTCTTTTCCTTTCCAGAAACGTTTCTCGAATTGCTACATTAAGAACGTCCATTCTTGCAAGCAAGACCGACAATTAAGGAAAGATAATAAGCAGTGTGCAATCGGTACTGTATGATAGACCGAGTGTCGGGAGGCGGTTTGTTTCTCTGTGAGGCTTGTCATTATCAGCATCGTAAAACTTGTATTCCTCGCACACTTGAAAAACACGCGAACTGGCAAACATGAGACATTCCCCAGGCGACTGGAATGCCATTGACACAACAGTCATTAGTGGGAGGGGACGCAGGGTGCACTGCCCCCCACGGAGAGGTGTGGTACTGATAACACATGCGTCCATACACCTCCAATTTCAACGAAAAGATTAATAAAAATTAGTTTTAATTTCTGTCTATAATATTTATTTATTTACTAGCCGTACCCGTGCGCTCCCCTGCACCCGTTAGAAATAAATATAAAGTAATCACATAATTAAAATAGGACGTTTGATCCAGGGAACATTCGTGTTTGATAGAAGGATAAATCGTTTATTATGTTACTTAATTTAAATTGTATTAAAAAAATTAAAATGCGATCATTTCGATCCAGAGACCACTCATTTGGTCATAAAAATTATTTTAGAAAATACAGGAAACGAATGTACAGAATAGCCTATCAAGTTTTCTGTGCATATGAAGCTATTTTAATCTTACCTGTCCCCGATTCACTCAGAAGTTACTGTAATAACATTATAGCATTATGTCCATCTAGAGAAACTACACTTTCAAATGGTGAATTAATAATTAATTATACAAATCGGTTAATTTAGCTTCCGATATTACTTCATACAAACACAGAAACATTCTCAGTAGGCTATGTTTCATAGCTTTCGATTGTTGTTGACCAAGGCCCCTTATAGATGAAGTCATTTGTTTTTTTATTTCATTACACCGCCTTAGATGGCGTTATTGTAATTTTGAAACTAATTTATCTCATTAAATATCAGTCCTATCAAAATTTTGCATAGAATAAAACTTATCGGAAATTACTTTTAAAGAAACTTTTGTTACGTAATATTTTTCGTGAAAATTAATAATAAGGGAGATATTTCGATTTATTTAATTCAAGCCTCCTTATGACCCCCTTTTAAATAAAATATTTTGAATGCCATATAGCCTAAATTCTAAGTTACAATGAACTTAATTTATATTCCAATTTTCATATAAATCGGTTCAGCCATTATCGCGTATGAAAAGGTAACAAACATCCAGGCAGATAGACAGACAGACAGACAGACATACAAACAAAAATTTCAAAAAAGCGATTTTCGGTTTCAGGGCGATTAATTATATATGTTAGGACCAATTATTTTTGGAAAATCGAAAATTACCAGAAAAACTTCGGCTACAGATGTATTATTAGTAGGAGATTTATTTAATTAATTAATTTATTAATTAATTTATTTATTTATTTACTTATTTATTTATTTACTTTTATTGCTAGTAAGTTTGAAATGAATACAAATTAATAAATGCAATGAAAGATAAACTAGCCCACTCCTGAATGAGTAAGACGCGTGCTCAGGAGGGGATTCCAATACCCAGGTACAGACAAAAAAAAATTAAAATTGAGAGTGAATACAGATTAAATAGTGTTTAATATGTTTAAACCCAAACTATAAATCCAATACAATTTTTTTTATTTTTTTTTTATTAATTTGGAGAGGATTCGTAGTTGAAATGTCATTGGAATAAAATTTGTTTAATAAGTCTGGGACCTTGATTCATGCTATGATAAAAAGCTGCATTTGTTTTACATTTTGATTCAGACAAACGCAGAGAATTCATATTTTTAGTTCTATATTTATGTATATACCTTTCAAAGTTATTAAAATTTCTATGAAAATATTTTAATAGAATAAAATAATACATTCGTTTAATGTTGAAAACTCTGAAATGTTTAAACAAAAATTCAGTTGGGTAATCTTTCTGCTTTTTTAAACAAATTTATAATTCTTTTTTCTGTAGTAAAATTAACGGATAAAGGTTGGATTTATAAGTTCCACTCCAACCTATAACACCATACATAAATATAGATTGAAATAATGCTAAATAAATTACACGTAAACAGTTGATTGACAAAATATTTCTTAGAATAACAGTTAACTTAAATATCACTCTATTTTAACGGATAGCCTATAAGTAGTTAGGCCTACTTAGATGTAGACGTTTATGTTTAGATGTTTACGTATTTATTAAATTTTTTCCGCTAAAATTTCTCTGTCGCACGAAACCGCTGATTCGTTCATATTCAGCATTCCCAGTTTATTATTTTTCCCCTTATGCTAATAAGCTTCTGTAACAGAAGTTCCGTCTTCGAAAATAAGTTGCAGTCGCACTACTTGTCTACTTTCTTTTGTCTTGCTCGATGTCATTTCCATGGCATGCTGTGTTCATTAATTTTAGTGTTAATTTATTCCAGCATAGGTAGCGAAAATGACGAGTATATCAGCATCCATTGTCCTCACAGAGAGTGTTTATACTTATGAATAATAAATGGACAGATGAAAGAAACAAAAGTTCTGCTTAACTCATAGAAGCTGGATGGATGCAAATAAAATTAAAATACACCGAGTGTTTTGAGTGCAGTTCTATGTAGATGTACCTACTTAAACATGTTTAACATTACTCTATAAAGGTAAAAAGAGGTGGTTTCGATCAGTGGTATTCAATCTTTTTTGCTAGCGTACTCCCAAAAATATTTTTGTTTTACATTTGTAGCCCAAATTGCATTGCGATTATATACGAGATAATAATCCATTCATTCATTCATTCATTCATGCATTCATTCATTCATACATTTATTTTATTCCATAGATCTTACATGAGCAATGAAGCTTTAAGATGTGGAACAAGTCAAAATTTTACAACATTACAATTACAATTTTTACAAATTTTTTACAGTTTTACAATTTAGTAATTTTCTACAATTTTTACAATTTTGTGCAATTTTGTACAATATTTTGGCGAGATGTAGTGAGATGAGGTGAGGTCCGAGGATTCGCTAAAAGATTACCCGGCATTTGCCTTTTGGTTGGGGAAAACCTCTGAAAAACTCAACCAGGTAATCAAATCAAAGGGGTTGATGCCGAGGACTCGCCATAGTCCATCCGGCTTCAGTATAGACCATCCGACTATGTTCGATGCTGTGTGCAAAGTATTATTATTATTATATTTCGTACAGTAGTAATTGATGTAGTAATAATAGTAATGAATCATGTAAAATGTTACTGAAGCAAGAAGAAACAAGACTTGATTTTGTAAGAAAAAAAAGTATGTAAAATCGATTAATTATCAACAAGTATAATAATATAAATGTCCCGCGCCGTGGCGTCGTGGTCTAAGGCATCCTGCCTAGGACTCGCGTTACGGAATGCGCGCTGGTTCGAGTCCTCATGGGGGAAGAAATTTTCTCATAAAATTTCGGCCAGTGTATGGGACCGGTGCCCACCCAGCATCGTGATGCACTTGGGGAGCTACGATAGATAGTGAAATCCTGTTGCGAATACGGCTGGGGGGCTCATCGTGCTAACCACACGATACCTCCATTCTGGTTGGATGATCGTTCACCTCTGCTTCGGCATGTGGGCGTGAAGCCAGCAGCCGGCTGGTCGGTCTAGGCCCTTCACGGGCTGTAGCGCCACGGATTATTATTATTATTATTATTATTATTATTATTATTATTATTATTATTATACAATAATATAAATATAAAAGCATACGTTGTCAGTGGGAAGTTTACCCTTTGACACAATCTCGCGTATCCAGGCGGTAGGCGTACCACAGATTGAATACCACTGGTTTAGACAATAATTTCCAAAATCTCCCTTATATTCAGCTCTAATTAAAATTGAAGATAAGTTAAAATTTCAATGGAAGAGATAAAGATAACTGTTAAAACAGAAGTAAACATATCTGAGGAAAAAATGTAAGGGATTCAACGGAAGAAAATGGATATTTCACTGACATTCCACTGTTACTGATGTCAATTGTCCTGAAGATGGAAGCCTAACTTTCGGCCACTTCATAATATTCATGGTCTTTATCCTTTCACTTCTTTGTTGTATTATACAAAAGTAACGGGGACGTACCTTTTGAGCAAAAACAGCATCTTTTGAGCCAAGTTAGAAATTTCTTTTGAACCACGATAATTTAGTACGTAGAATTAAAATTTATGACACGGGCTGTACATAATGAGAATTAAATGCTACATTTTTCTTCCCATTTTCAGAGACTTAGGACTCAGTGATCAAAACAGATGCTTACATTACTTTGAAAGGCATTCAGTTTGTATCACTAGTGTAGTGAAAATGCTGCATGTTGATCAAAAATGTTGCATAGTTCTATAGTAGACTATTAGTCGATATTCTTTGAGAATTAATTTACTACAGTGTTTTCTTAATGTAAGTATGACGTACTGATAGCGTGAGATTAAATTGTTAACATACTGCCTTATGATATTCTGAAGTTTTTGTGGCACTGATCTGACTGTGAGTTTTCATCGTATAACATCGTTCACCCCATCGATTTTTAGGTACTTTTCCGTCTGAAAGATTTTAAATATTCCTAAAAATGTCCAAATGTCTGGGCAAAATGAAAATTAGAATTGAATCTACTGTGAAATGACTCACATGTATGTTTTTGTTGAAAGAGCATCATCACAAGTTTTGTTTGCCCACATTCTTGGATGTAATGTTGCTTCTTCTGAAATATAGTCTTAACTAAATAATCACTTCAAAATGTTACTGCAGGAGAAGCGAGGCAATCTTCATTAAAAGCAAATGGAAAACAATCTCCTACTTCACATGGATCTAAAAAGGGAAGGACAAATATATGTCTAAGCCATTTCCCACATTCACTTTCATTGTCCATGTATAGTGTACTTATGCTAAGTTGTTGAATTTTTCTGTACAACGCCTGTGATAAATTTATCAAACCTATATATCCAACTATCCTGGAATTTTTCCACATAATTGTTATGCTTTTGTGAGTATCATATTCAAAATCGACAAGAAATACATATATTTGGATAAAATGTCAAATTATTTTCTTTATGATTAGCATAAAAATATTAAAAAATGTGGAGTACGTTTTTTTCTGTTTTATTTCTAAAGAAAGAGTAGGCCTATACTAAGGTAATGTAATGGAAATTCTTGTGTAGAGTCTGTACACTTCATTAAAAATTATCTATAGTAATCTCAGACCTCGAGTGACATTTATTAGGACTATTTCGTGAATAAAATAAAAATGTAAACAATATATCCCCAAAATTCGATCACAAAATGTTAATAATTTTATATTTATGAATACTTAACCTATTCAGGCAGTGTGAAGTCGAAATAGATGAATATCGATTACTGCAATAAAGAAATTGAATGTTATTCAGTAATGCCAATTGAGAAAAGCGAAATACAGGTTTAACAATGTTAATTATATGTACTGCGCTTTTCTCTTGTTATTATAACAGAAATACGTTCTCATTATCTGCTGAAATCATTATTTAGTTTAAACATTTATAGTATAATTACAAATAACCTGATTAATACATTAATTAAATGAACAATTGTTATGAAGGAGTGTCATTTTCTCTAGATATAATGAACATGGAATTAGAAGATGAAGATGTAGATGTGGAAGAAGGATTTCGCACTTTATTTAGTACAATGGATTCATGCTCATTGATTTACGTGGAAACAGTTGCGACATTGACCAAACAAAAGAATGATCATGCCATAAATTGATAGTGATACATCTAGCTGCATAAATTATCGCGATGTTTGAGTGTGATTGGTTGGAATTCAAAATTTCATTACATTTCATTGGCCGAAAATGGAATGACGTCATATGAACGAAATAATCGCACTAAATCTTCCAAATCGCTCAAAAGAAACACATTAAAATTTGATGTCGCTCAAAAGGCTTTCCCGGGAAGTAACAATGAACATCTGTTGTGCAGTTTACTTGGTTCTTTTTTTAACTATCTTAATTAAATTTGAAATGTGAGATTTCTAGTACCTTTGTGAATACATAAGTATAATATTTTCCTTTGTTTATTGAATATTATCGATGTCAATCATTTAAATCTGTATAAAGAATAAAAAGGCTCATAGGCAAATTAGAAATGTTAATTAATGTCAGTTACCGACATCTAGAGACGCTATACCTCCTATTTATCCATTCCATACAAATAATGAATAGAAGATTAAGCCTGTAATAACCACTTGCAGAACTCCACATGCTAACACACCCTCTTCGGTCATCATTTGTATTTATAAAAGTGTCTTACGAATCAGCGGTCTTAAATGAAGCCGATTGCTGAAAGCAAATCACTGCGTGATGCATGCATCTATCGAGAATGAATGCATATTGCATGTTAAAGCAAGGATTCCTATAATTGCTGCAATTACATTGGTTAACTTAACGGACTTCGCAGACATAAAAGAGCTCTCGGGGAGCACTAAATGTCACAACTGTTTACATCCAAACACCGCAGCACTAAAGCTATTGATTTACAGTCACACGCTCGGTAAATATTAATCATTCTTTTAATTCTTACCTCCACCTCACGTCTACTGACGATTTCAAAGACAGAAGAGAAATTTTCATGCAAACTTTATGTCACTTCAGGCTGTCGGGAAAGTTTTGGAGCGTTCTAGAAGATTTCAAGTTGAAAATAATAGCTGTTTATGACTCTGGAAAGTACTATATAATTAATATAACGATACATTGCTACATATCGTGGTTTAGCAGTTAAATACTTCTATTAAGCTAGAGGCTCAGATAGTGTTCTGCTATTATTGGCAGCTTCTCAGTAAACTGAGATTCATGATGGAAAAAGCTGCTGTTTTCTTCTAGTACCAAGGTTTTTCGGAAATTTTTTGTTAATATATTTTTCCGATGTCAATATGTTAGGAGAAAATCCACAAAGGATTAGGGAAAACATGGGAATTTTACTTGAAGCAAGTAAAGAGATAGGTTTGGAAGTAAATCCGGAAAAGACAAAGTATATGATTATGTCTCGTGGTGAGAATATTGTACGAAATGGAAATATAAAAATTGGAAATTTATCAAATACCTGAGAGCAACAGTAACAAATATAAATGATACTCGGGAGGAAATTAAACACAGAATAAATATGGGAAATGCCTGTTATTATTTGGTTGAGAAGCTTTTATCATCTAGTCTTCTGTCAAAAAATTTGAAAGTTAGAATTTATAAAACAATTATATTACCGGTTGTTCTTTATGGTTGTGAAACTTGGACTCTCACTTTGAGAGAGGAACATGGGTTAACGGTGTTTGAGAATAAGGTGCTTAGGAAAATATTTGGGGCTAAGAGGGATGAAGTTAGAGGAGAGTTGAGAAAGTTACATAACACAGAACTGCATACATTGTATTCTTCACGTGACATAATTAGGAACATTAAATCCAGACGTTTGAGATGGGCAGGGCATGTAGCACGTGTGGGCGAACCCAGAAATGCATGTAGAGTGTTAGTTGGGAGGCCGAAGGGAAAAAGACCTTTGGGGAGGCCGAGACGTAGATGGGAAGATAATATTAAAATGGATTTGAAGGAGGTGGGATATGATGATAGAGACTGGATTGGTCTTGTTCAGGATAGGGACTAATGGCGGGCTTATGTGAGGGCGGCAATGAACCTCCGGGTTCATTAAAAGGCAGTAAGTAAGTATATTTTTCCAGGAACATTAAATCAGCAGCTTATTGTTTTCTTTTGGGTAATTTGTCAGTAGTTTTAAAACAATGATTTAGGAAGTGAAAATCACGGAATTTATAAAGGATTTTATTGTGGAGATGGAGTTGAATAGGCCTATTTAAGTTCTTTATAGCTATATTAAAAAACAAACAAATATAACTGTTCGAAAATATAGTAAATTATTACGTTTAAAATGAGAGGTGCGTTATAATGGTGATGAATAGAGCTCGGATTTTTAGGAATTTATAACAGTTAAAGTAGGTTGGCAAAAAAAGGCAATAAAGATGTAGCGAAAGTTCAGCCAAAAGAATAGGGCTTCACTTCCCAGAAGATCCTAATAGAAATGGATAACACGATTATGGGACTCTTATTAATCCTTTTTCTCTGTGATAATCTACCACGCAATTTCTCAATATTATCGCTCCATTAAACAATTAACCCTGAATAAATTGCTTCCGTCCACCAAATAACAGAAGATCGCGTTGGACGGATGTTTGACATAAAATCTGTCGGTCGTCACAGCTGGTTATTTACGACTGACTGACTTAATAGTGACAGGTTCACTGTTCTCCAAATAAGAAAACTTGTATCTCGACCAACGACTTCCCGAATTACATATTCACGTCCCCTCCCGATCAACGCCCATGCTTACATCTGTTCTACGTTGTATCAATTGGATTTCCAGCTTCCAACTTTGGTTCCTGGAAGGAAGTTAGTAGGGAGAAACATGAGGCCTACATCAGAAGAGCAATTAAGTTATTATCAGCAGCTAATTCACAACTTGGACACGATTAAATAAATACTTACTTACTTACTTACTGGCTTTAAGGAACCCGGAGGTTCATTGCCGCTCTCACATAAGCCCGCCATTGGTCCCTATCCTGAGCAAGATTAATCCAGTCTCTAACATCATATCCCACCTCCCTCAAATCCATTTTAATATTATCTTTCCATCTACATCTCGGCCTCCCCAAAGGTCTTTTCCCCTCTGGCCTCCCAATTAACACTCTATATGCATTTCTGGATTCCCTCATACGTGCTACATGCCTGGTCCATCTCAAACATCTGGATTTAATGTTCCTAATTATGTCAGGTGAAGGATACAATGCGTGCAGCTCAGCTTTGTGTAACTTTCTCCATTCTCCTGTAACTTCATCCCTCTTAGCACCAAATATTTTCCTAAGAACCTTATTCTCAAAAACCTTCAATCTCTGTTCCTCTCTCAGAGTGAGAGTCCAAGTTTCACAATCATACAGAACAACCGGTAATATAACTGTTTTGTAAATTCTACGAGTAACTTTCAGATTTTTTGACAGCAGACTAGATGATAAAAGCTTCTCAACCGAATAATAACAGCCATTTCCCACATTTATTCTGCGTTTAATTTCCTCCCGAGTGTCATTTATATTTGTTACTGTTGCTCCAAGATATTTGAATTTTTCCACCTCTTTGAAGGATAAATCTTCAATTTTTATATTTCGATTTCGTACAATATTCTGGTCACGAGACATAATCATATATTTTGTATTTTCGGGGTTTACTTCCAAACCTATCCCTTTACTGGCTTCAAGTAAAATTCCTGTGTTTTCCCTAATCGTTTGTGGATTTTCTCCTAACATATTCACGTCATCCGCATAGACAAGAAGCTGATGTAACCCGTTCAATTCCAAACCCTCTGTGTTATCCTGAACTTTCCTAATGGCATATTTTAGAGCGAAGTTAAAAATTAAAGGTGATAGTGCATTTCCCTGCTTTAGCCCGCAGTGAATTGGAAAAGCATCAGATAGAAACTGGCCTATACGGACTCTGCTGTAAGTTTCACTAAGACACATTTTAATTAATCGAACTAGTTTCTTGGGAATACCAAATTCATTAAGAGTATTAGGCCTTTATAAAACTTCTCTCTTAACCGAATCATACGCCTTTTTTAAATCTATGAATAACTGATGTACTGTACCCTTATACTCCCATTTTTTCTCCAATATCTGTCGAATACAAAAAATCTGATCAATAGTCGATCTATTATGCCTGAAACCACACTGATGATCCCCAATAATTTCATCTACATTTGGAGTTAATCTTCTCAAAAGGATATTTAAAAAAAAATACGATTTAAAAAAATATCAATAATAATTAAGCTGCGGATTTATGCGTATATGCCTATTTTAATCTTTAACCTGAAGGCGGAAGATTTTAGGTTACATATCCATTTTAAGCAGTGGCGGTTCCTCGGGGGAGGGAAGGGAGGAATGTCCTCCTCACATTTTTCTTCTTTTGAAAGTAAATACCAAATAAAATATGTGGCTTTAAAATTCAAGGAAGATTCGATAATTTTTAAGTTCACAGCTATAAGAAAACCTCAGTTTATCGAGTTTTAAACGAAGCGCGCTCATGTGCTGCTAGAAAACTGTGAGAAAGATGCGAGATTGTCTGTGTGGAGGAAAGGCACTCCATTCCTCCTCTACTGCAGTTAACACACATAGACAACAGCGCGCTAGCGGCCAGAGAAAGAAGCAGAGTTTTAAAGCAAGTAAATGAACGGAGAGGGAGGAGATCCTCCTCTGAATCAGTCATAGGCGGGAAATAGAAACCGACTGGTCGTGCAGCAAGCTCGCTACCGCTGCCATCTAACGATCTTGCATTCAACCAGACTATAACACATCTAGGAGGAGGCACAATAAAAAACAGTTTTAACGCAACGCTATGACAGACTCCATATAAACTTTTTTTTTTAAATTATAAATCAGAAACATTATTCATTGCACTTTATATAAGCTACTATTCATGGTTTGAAACTTTCAAGGATATTTGAAAGTTAAAGTCGGGTTTATATAAAACAAAGAGGAAGTAGTTAGTTCTACGTTAGTATCGCAGATCTTTTTGGTCCCTGAAATTCACTTCCATTCATTGTGTACTAGACAGGGCAACAGCCAAGTTGTCAGTTTTGTACAAATATATTTGAAATTGAAAGTAGTACTCCAAACTGTATTTTTTTAGCATAAAAATTAATTGGCCACCGGCAACTTTGAACAATAATGGTAGTATTACTTTACAAGAACTGATATTCTTCAAAAGCATGTGATACTTAACTTTTAAAGTGTACATGTGGCAACACAGACCACGTGGGTGGGTGCAGTGTTCTCGCTTTCCTCAGATTATTTCCCATTCCCATTTCCGCGGTTCCGATTACGTGTTATTAGCTATAGTCTCTTCCAACACGTGTGATGCTGTAGTGTGCTCGAAAAATGCTGCGAGGTGAATTTCCTTGTAATTGTTAATTTGTGCAATTATTGAACAATGAATGGAAGTGAAAACATTATATATTTTGGAAAATTTAGGAAACTCAGTTTACAAGAACAGATTATTGCTATACAGAAGGGAAGACCAACCCCAACACTACCTGGTCTTACATGTATGCATGTTGTCTAAATTGTAGCATGTTTCATTCAAGAAGGTGTCATTTCGTCCTCCTATCTTCTTTCCTCCTCTTAAGAAATACGCAGGAGCCGCCACTGATTTTAAGACATTGTGAGTATTATAAGCGAATTCTATAGTGCCTATAATTGCCTATTTCACTAGTAAATGCCTATGTGCTTTTAAATGCCTAAAAGTTGCCTAAATATCAGTAGACCTATTATTTATTAAACTTGAATTTACTGACCATTCTATCGATATTTTTTGAATCTGTAATTTGTTTCTTTTTTATCCAGCAGAGGGAAGTGATATAGAACTATCGATAATTCTGTGTGTTACGTTTTACTGCCCCCAGAGCGCGGAGAAATCGAATAATTTAAAATCAACCAATAAGAAAAAATGTATTTCGAAAGCCGCATGAATCATTGTGGTAGTTGTCTAGGGTAGTTGTTTTAAACTGTGTATCCTTTTTGTGAGTTTGTGAATTGAGTATGGAGTTGAGTCTTCTGCTGTAATGCGTGAAGTATACCGTGGAGATATGCCAAAGCAAAAGTCATCAGAAGCACTGATTGGAAAATACATGGACATTACTGCGTTCCCACTGGTTTGGTCCCCAGCTGAGATCGGACCCCTGAAGTATTCATGTGAAGTGGAAGGGAGTTTCTCCTAATTTAAGAACATTCTTAAGGTTCATTCACAATGAAGATTAAACATAACCGTAACATAAACACAGAAGTTTGCGTCCAGGTTACCAAATGGGATCATTCACAATGATTCAAATAAGCATTGACATAAACATTGCCGTTAGACGTTAACATGGAAGTTTGCAAACTCCAAACTTTCATGCTTATGCTTACGTGATTTGCAAACAGAACACAATCGTGGAGCGCTGAAGTGTACGACAGAATATGAGGAAATGGCGTCGTTGTTATGTTTCCATGGTTACCAAGTATGTTTGATAAAAAAAAGTTATGTTTTATTTAACGACGCTCGCAACTGCAGAGGTTATATCAGCGTCGCCGGATGTGCCGGAATTTTGTCCCGCACGAGTTCTTTTACATGCCAGTAAATCTACTGACATGAGCCTGTCGCATTTAAGCACACTTAAATGCCTTCGACCTGGCCCGGGATCGAACCCGCAACCTTGGGCATAGAAGGCCAGCGCTATACCAACTTGCCAACCAGGTCGACTGTATGTTTGATGTTATGTTTATGTTCCCATCGTGAATGATGGTATGACTTCTTGATTTTACTGTAACGTTAAGTTAACGCTTACGTTATGTTTAATTTTCATTGTGAATGAGCCTTTACAGACAATAGACATCAGTTCTCATTACAATATTTGGACGAATACTTAGTTATTCACTGCCATAATGACATTCCTATAGAAAGTAGCGTATAATGCTACGCTATGGTCGTGTTAGCCATTAAGAATTAGAAATTGTTAATGCCTTTTTAAATGCCTATTTTAGAATTTTGAATGCCTATTTTGCCTGCCTATTTCAGCTGTTTTAGTGCCTAAAAATCCGCAGCTTGATAATAAGACTAATTGACTAGCAAATTTTAATAGCTTTCAGTAATTTTATTGAAAGAATAGATACAATTAACCTTAGAATACTTATTTTAGTTTATCATATTACTAGTTTCTGCCACAGGTATCACTATGACAACGTACGTAGATGTTTATAGACTGGTATGTAATCGAAGGAGGTCGTAGTGAGCGTGTAACAGAGGTGAGATTCGACGCTAGAAAGTCAAAGGTACTTACGTAGTCTCGTGGCTGTTCTGCAGGAAACAAACACATAAAATCAGACGATTTATGTGTTTTCCATTTACAGAAGTAATTTCATTACTATGACGTTTAAGTTGCACTTAACTTCCTGTGAAATATGTTGAAACTAAATACGTACGTGTGAAAACAAATAAAGTTTTAAATTGCCGAATTTTTGTCACGTTCTGTCTCAACAAGCTGAGGAAAAAATACGCATCCACTGTACAACATTCTGATGTATGGAAACGAAAGTAAACTTAAAGTTTCATGGAATAATTTCTTCTTTGCGGTTTAGATTTGAAAAATAATAACGGTAGCTGTATGGAAATACCGCGTAAATTAATTGATTAACTAGTGGACTTACTCGTGTTAATTATGTAAGATTTGTCTGGCTTACAGCTGTTTCAGTTCTTCACGCACCATCATCAGAGCCTACTAGATCACGGCGTCATCTTGAACTTCTCTGCCTGTTAAGTGGGTGTGTTTTATTGTTGAAAGGTGTTGAAGAGTGGAGTCTAATAGTGTGTGTGTACTGAAATTGATCTATGTGTTGAGGATTTGATCGGGGTGTGTTTTAGTGTGTCTGTATATTTCATATTGTTCTAGTGTGTTGAGTTTTTGGTTCTTGGGTTGTATGTGTAGGATTTCCATGTCTGCATTTATGTTATTGTATATATGGTTAGCATTGGTTATGTGATCGGCGTATGTAGATGTATTGTGTCCTCTGGTTATTGCTTTAATGTGTTCTTTGTAGCGTGTTTGGAATGATCTGCCTGTCTGTCCTATGTAGAATTTATCGCAACTATTACATGTGAGTTTGTATACACCTGTGTGGTCGTATTTATTTGTTTGTGTTTTTTGTGTGTTGAGATGTCTTTGTAGTGTGTTTTCTGTTCTGTATGCTATGTTCTATTTCTGTTTTCTGAATGAAGATGCGATCTTATGTGTGCGCTTTTGTTTTCACATGTTAGTGTGATGTATTTCTTGTGTTCTTGTGTTTATGTTGTGTTTTGTGTGTTTTTGTGTTTGTTGAGTTTTATTTTGTCTTTCTTATGATGTTGTCTATTACGTTTGGATTGTAACCGTTTTCTTGTGCTATGTATTTGATTGTGTTCACTTCTTCATTGTAGTGTTGTTGGCTCATGGGTATGTTGAGTAATCTGTGTACCATTGTCCTGAATGCAGCATGTTTGTGTTGTGTGGGGTGATTAGATGTGTTGTGTATGTGTTTGGTGGTGGTGGTTGGTTTTCTGTATATTTTGTAGGTGTGTTTGTTGTCGATATTTTTATGGTGATGTCTAGGAAATTTATGGAGTTGTTGTTTTAAAGTTCCAGTGTGTATTGAAGTTTTGGGTGTATTTTGTTTATGTATTGGTGTAGTTTGTGTATTTGTCGTTTGTTTCCTTTGTATAGTATGAGTATGTCGTCTACGTATCTGTGCCAGTATATTATGTTGTCTGCATATTTGTTGTGTTCATTGTTGAGTATGTATGTTTGTTCTATGTTATGTAAAAATATCTCTGTGTAAATTTTCCGAACACGGTAATGTAGCCATTACTGCAGCATGCCAAAAACGTAAGGACACGATGTTCCATCTTCAGGCTCTCTTGGTCTAGAGGAGGTGAAAGGAAATTCGTCACATGACATAAACCTAGGAGCAACCACTTCGGTGAAGGTTGGAAGAACTATAAAGCCAATCTGAAAGTAAATCTCTCTTGCTCCGTTTGAAATAAAACCCACTACCTTTCAACTATAGCCAATTGCATTGAAGATACAATACGATGTAAAATGTATTTCCACTCTCTTTGTTTCTGTTTCTGTCTGTCTATCTCTCTCTCTTGGAATACACAGGTTGCGAACTGTACCGTATTTCTCCGGATCACATTTCATTGCGGTGTTTCGTATATCCCTGGGATTGTCTGGCATTCATTACAGCATATGAAATAATTACTAGATATTACTATTATATATATATATATATATGTGTGTGTGTGTGTGTGTGTGTGTGTGTGTGTGTGGAGTAACGGTCAGCGCGTCTGGCCGCGAAACCAGGTGGCCCGGGTTCGAATCCCGGTCGGGGCAAGTTACCTGGTTGAGGTTTTTACCGGGGTTTTCCCTCAACCCAATAAGAGCAAATGCTGGGTAACTTTCGGTGCTGGACCCCGGACTCATTTCACCGGCATTATCACCTTCATTTCATTCAGACGCTAAATAACCTAGATGTTGATACAGCGTCGTAAAATAACCCAATAATATATACATATATATATATATATTATCAGTCTTACTAATAAACCGTGTATAGTTTTTATACAAGACTTATGCAGAGTTGAGACAGAAAACGTTACTAATAAACCATGCATAAGCGATGGATGTATAAACAGGCTGTAACTATACAATGAGAATTGCTTTGCAGTAGTTATATATACGAAACCCCTTGTTTAAGCGTTGTATATAGAGAAAAAATGGCCGCCCCTCTAACAGCTGTTCCTATCGACTGTCCTTTTATGATGATGGTTACCTTGCAACCACAGAAGAACAAACCAAAGATCCTAAAATTATTAGAATAATATTGGTGTAGCTTGTACTCTTCGACCAAAATGTAGTGTAGTAATCGATTAGAGCCAGTTGTACTATCGATATTTAACACGCCACACTAGAGCGCTCTACTGGATGCAATAGAGAACCTCAGATATTCTATTACCTTTCGTAACGAAGTAATGACGAAACTATGACGTAGCTGTGTAACAGTTGTACTGTTATACACGACGTATGTAGTGATTATTAGTAAGGAATTTACACACGACTTATATATTTATGTACCTGACTGCCTCCGTGGTCTTCCAGATCAGGAGGTCCCGGGTTCGATTCCCGGGCTTGGCTCTCGGTGAATTTTTCTTGAAGAAGAGGAATTCCCTGGGTGTCTAGAGTCTGGAAATTTGTATGAATGTGAGTGTGATTGTGAGTGTGCCGGGTTAATATTAATTAACCAATCATCACAAATATAAAAATACATCAGGACTGTCGCTGGGCAGTAACCTGAACACACGTTTCGGCGTCACATTGTTGACAAGTAACTCCATCTGTTAGCACAAACATAAAGCAAAGGTTTGGGAGTTGTTTTCTATTCTCACTGGAAGAAAGGTAATTCGTGGATCTCAACCAAAAAGGGACATTCGAGCAGTCAGTGGACGCAAGCCATTAAGATGAACTGTAATACAATACCTGTACGTACTCTCCCTGCTAGAACTCTTGACTCAACCCGTTGCAGAAGATGCGACGAGCAAGAAACGCTTCCTCACGTCTTGGGTTTCTGCCATCATGGAGAATTGCTCCGAATCAACAGACATAATACGGTTCGTTCTCTCATCGCAGCTTCAATCCGTCAGAATGCTTCCTATGAGGTTTATGAGGAGGTTGGTTGCGTCTCTTCTGATGGCTCTACTAGACGGGCTGATATCATAATTGATCGGCAGAAGGATAAGGGTGTCATTCTTGATCCCACAATCCGTTTTGAGATGCATGAGCAACAGCCACAAGAGGTGTGTCGTGAAAAACAAGTCATATATGAGCCTTGTTGTCAGCATCTTGGAGCACAATACCACATTACACATTGGAAGTTTTTGGACTCATGTTCGGTGCCCGTGGCACGATCCCACGTGAAACTTTAAATCAACTTAAACAATATAACATTTCTGATGCAACGATTGATGCCATAGGATCTCACGTGTTAAAATCATCCTTAGCTATAATTAGTAATCATTTGTACCCAACAAAATTTTTATTGTAAATGATTTCCTACGTTTTCTTATCTTAATGTTTTTTTCTTTTTCTTTCCAAGTGTCACAAAATTGTTTTGTTTACTTATTATTCTTTATGAATTGATTAGTAGGCCGATCTTTCGAACCCTTATTTAGGGCGGCTTTTGTTTCTACAAATTATCTTATAGATGCTATACAGTTACCAACAACGAAATGAAACGAAATGATTTATGTACTGTGGAGGACTAGTAACTGTGTCCGTTTGAGAGGGGTCTGCCGCAACCGCGGGGAAGAGGGTAGGTACTAAAGGTTCGGGATGGGGGTGGCCTTTCTATGACATTGACAGACAACTACCAGTTCTGAATATATATTGCGAGAGTGCAGTCAACTTGAGTTTACAGTATTCTTTACATTGTTCAATTCAGAACTTCCTTATACAGTAATTACAGTAAATCTGTGTAATTCAGTGTAGTGCGTATATCTAGTATAGGATTAGTATAGTGTAGTGTAGTGTAGTGATAAAATAGTATAGGATGTGTATAGCTATAGTATAGGAATAATAGTGCGAGATTATAGAGCAGTGATATTAGCAAGAACGACAGTCTTAAACACTTTCGTTTAGTATGGCTAATAGAAAGGCAAACACAACTATTCATAGTGAAGCAAGAGAAATAATAGCTAACATCATAGAGAAGTGCGATGAGGAAAGAGTGCAAAAACATTTGAGGATTCCCTTAAATAAATCAACTGAAAGAGAGGCCGATTACACTGGAGTAGGGTATAGTACAATAAAGAAGATTAGGAAGGAACATAAGATAAGAAAAGAAAACAGTCCGGATAGACTTCTTAAATCGCCAGGAAAGAAGAGACGAATAATATCTCGTAATATACTGCATGTAGACGACTTCGACAAGTGTGTTATAAGAAATACAATACAAGACTTTTATATTCAAGAAAAGAGAGTGCCGACAATACCTAAACTTTTGACGGTAATTAAAGAAAAAATCAATTTTCCTTGGGGCAGAAAATCACTAAACAGAGTCGTGAAAAGCATGGGGTTTAGATGGAGGAAATGCCAGTCAAAACGAAAAATCTTGGTAGAAAGACCGGATATTATAGATTGGAGGGCAAACTATCTGCGTAAAATGAAGAAGTATCGAGAAGAAGGACGTGAAATTGTGTACGTAGACGAGACGTGGGTCGATAGCAATCTAACTCACCGAAGATGTTGGCAAAGTGATGACGTAATGGGAGTTCAGGACAATATGAATTCGGGGAACAGACTGATAATACTACATGCCGGGGGCGCAAGTGGTTTTCTTGCCGGTGCAGAACTAATATACAAAACTGGCTCTACAACAGGAGACTACCATGGGCAAATGAACAGCGGCAATTTTCAAAAGTGGGTAGTTAATCAACTTATGCCAAATCTTCAGCCAAATTCTGTTGTCGTTTTAGACAATGCACCATACCATTGTATTCAGGTTGATAAAGCGCCATCACCCTATGCCCTCAAAGGGGACATGATAGAGTGGCTGAGAAAGAAAGGAGTCGAGTGCAATGAGACAGTGCGTAAGAACGACCTTTATAAACTGATTCTTCCACTGAAACCAAAGGAGAAGACGTATAGAATAGATAACATGTTGTCAGGTAGTGGACATGTGATACGTCTTCCTCCATATATGTGTGATCTAAATGCCATCGAACTCGCATGGTCGAAAATCAAGAGAATTGTAAGGGACACGAATGTTACAGGAGAATTGTCTTTAACAAAGCTGCGCGAAACTACGAAGAAC